>NC_137690.1:48286563-48533429 GCF_963989245.1 Nansenia antarctica | reverse complement strand
GACGTCTTGCTGTGCACCTGTTTGTGGAAAACTGGAAAAATGCCCCCGATCATGATATCTCCCGAACTAAAAAAAAAAAAAACAAAAAAAACACTAGGCATGTCAAACCTGCCCAACAGTTCACAGGCAAGCGCTGTGTGAAGGCAGAGCAGTGGCAGATAGTAGAGTATGCCTTCTCTCTTGTCCACACATGATCACTCAGCATTTCTTGAGGAGGATCAGTGCAATGCCTTGGTCTTATATACAACCCTATTCCTTTTGGTGATATGCCTCTAGACTGAGGAGGGAGGGGTACCTGCTGGAAACCCAGCTTGGCACTGCTCCCTTAGGGCACAGCAATCTTAGATTGACACTGCTTGGAAAAAAAACAAGGGTACTGATATCATGCCACACAAACACTTTATCAATGCATGTGAGGCATTGTTTGTCTCAACATCTTTACCTTGTTTCACTGAATATTCAGTAGGCCCACACCATCATCTCTGCTTTCAAACATTAGCACTGTATTAGTTCGGTTTTTATATTTTTGATTACTTAAGTTGTTTTCTTCGTTTGTTTTATGCCTTTTTTGTTGTTGTTGAGCAGAAGAGGGCAAAAGGGATCGAAAGGGATAAATATTAAAAAGAGAGAGGGAGGGAGAGAAAGGGAGGTGAACGAGAGAGAGAGAGAGAGAGAGAGAGAGAGAGAGAGAGAGAGAGAGAGAGAGAGAGAGAGAGAGAGACAGAGAGACAGAGAGAGAGTGAGAGAGAGAGAGACACAGAGAGAGAGAGAGATATTTCATGTTTTTTCTTTTGAGTTTACATTTCACTTACTTGCTAATGCAGCTAAAGTAGCACTCCTGTTTAGTATTTGATTGACAATTCTTTGCATGCAATACATCTTCAGTTGTTTGTTTTGGGGCATCTTTGCCTAAAATGTTGTCATCAGGAAATGAAATGCATGTTCAACTGGATTTAAATCTGAAGACTGACATGGCCAGTCAAGACCCTAAACCTAACCCCAAAAACTCCCTAGTTGCTGTGGCAATAGGTAGATGGCAATAGGTAGTGGCATTTGCTTGCACTTGAACAGACAAGATGTTTCTGTACACTTCAAACTTTTTCTCTTGCAATCTATGTGTGAATTGAATCTGTAAGTGAATGGCAATATATTTGATGAAAGCTGCTCTGCTTTCATGTGTGACGTCATATCCCATAGTCTACCTAGTCGCAAAACAGCCATTAGTTAAAATTAAAATACTCTCAGTCTCAAATAGGCTAACTACTATTATATCGTTTTTCCATCGTAGAGATTCAACTGAATCTTCTATGTTTTCTGAACTGCTGGCTATAGGTCAATGTGGTATGCTAAGTAAGGTTTCCGAGAGCATAGGCTATTGCCCATTGCAAATTAACAGGAGCAACTAAGCTAAGGGGACATGCTAGCTTCTAATTTCTCAGAAAAATTAAAGGTTTTAGAAGTAGATTTTTTTCAAGGGTGAAAATATAAATATCAATGGAGTGAAGAAGAAGAGTCAAATAGATTATTAATATACATGTTTATTCAATATTGAGCACATAACAGCACAATTGTTTAGTATATTCATATTACAGATGTTCAATTAATGATTAATGTAAGAAATGAACAGCTGTTTGCTAGATGCTGAATGTGAATAACAAAACAATTACGGTAGCTACCTTGAAGCGGTTAAAGTAAACTATCAGTTAGACTTACTAGAGAGATTTAGATTGCACCTTCCCCATCATATGCTTCTTTGAATTCAATTCAGGCTTAAAAATTATGATATAACACTTTGGTACAAATATACATACCAGCAAACCAAAACTGGAGGCCAGAATGGCAAAGATCTCCACAGCTACAGTGAACTTCCCAGGGGAGCTGACATAAGCTGGGATAAAGGTGATCCAGACTGCACAGAATATGAGCATGCTGAAGGTGATGAATTTGGCTTCATTGAAGTTATCAGGCAGCTTCCGAGCCAGAAAAGCCAGCACGAAGCACAAGAGAGCCAGGAGTCCTATATACCCCAACACAGCCCAGAAGCCTATAGCTGAGCCTACATTACATTCTAGAATAATCCTCTCCCTATAGTGCCTCATATTCTTGTAGGGGAAAGGAGGGGAGATTGTTAACCAAAGCACACAAATCAGGACCTGTATGAGAGTGAAAGACAGAACACTGAGTCTCTGCTGTAGAGGCCCAAACCATTTCATGACATTCCTGCCTGGAAGTGTAGCCCTGAAGGCCATCAACACCACTATTGTTTTCCCCAGAACACAAGAGATACAGAGGACGAAGGTGATCCCAAACGCTGTGTGGCGCAGCATACAGGACCACTCAGAGGGCCGGCCAATGAAGGTAAGAGAACACAGGAAACACAACATCAACGAGAAGAGCAGAAGGAAGCTCAGCTCTGAGTTGTTGGCCCTGACGATGGGGGTTTCTTTGTGAACCATGAAGATGATTGATGTAAGCACTGACAAAAATACACCAAGACAAGAAAACACTGTTAACAGAGTCCCCATTATTTCCTTAAAGGAGAGGAATTCCACAGCTTTTAAAATACATTTGTCTCTATTTTCATTTGACCAGAACTCGGGAGGACACCTCAAACAGTCTGGTGAGTCTGTCAAAGAAAAACAGACACACACACACACACACACACACACACACACACACACACACACACACACACACACACACACACACACACACTTTAGTGCAAGGGACATTCAAAGGCTGTCAAGCATCATTGATGATGTCTTTCAATTAACATTACACATTATAACTTTGCTAAACCAATGAGTGTAGGTGTATTATTGTCTCTAATGAAAGGATATAATGCATAGCCACCTGTTTGGTTGCTTATTTCTCCGTCTGCACATTCAAAGCAGTCGAAGCAGCAAATCGGCCTCCGTTTGTTGATGGCTCTGCGACTCCCTGGCGGACATGACTCGGTGCATACAGACCTCGGCACCTTTCACAGACAACATTCACAGTCTGACACCACTGGATCATTCGGAGATTCAGCTGACACACACACTCACACACACACACACACACACACACACACACACACTCACAGGCACTCACACACACACACACTCACAGGCACTCACACACACACACACACACACACACACACACACACACTCACAGGCACTCACACACACACACACACACACTCACAGGCACTCACATACACACACCTACAGAAACACACACACACACACACCTACAGAAACACACACACACACACACACACACACACACACACACTCACAGGCACTCACATACACACACCTACAGAAACACACACACACACACACACACACACACTCACAGGCACTCACATACACACACCTACAGAAACACACACACACACACACACACACACCTACAGAAACACACACACGCACACACACACACACACACACACACACTCTCTCAGGCACTCACATACACACACACACACACGTACAGAAACACACACACACACACACACACACGCACACACAGATACACACACCCACACACACACACACACACACAAAGGCATTAGGATTAGCATTTGTTTGTATCATCCTAACTTTAGAGAAACAGTCTCAATAGCTTGTGCTTTACATTTATGTTTACTGTTTATCAGTTAAAAGTCGAGTTCATGCATATTTTTATTACCTCGCTGTGGTTTCCGCCCCAAACTATTTTGATATTCTCTTTTATTTTAAATCGCTGTCCGTCTGGATTGGAGGCGTCATATCGACCGATGTTGATGATTTTGACAGAGCCATCTTCTCCCATCTGCCAGTTCACCAAGTCATACTCAGCCACTGAGTCTCCATTTTCATCAAAGAAAATCTTGTCCCCAGACGCTATCGTGAAGTTCACTAACTTCAGGTGTTCTAGCACCTGCAGGAATACAGCATCGCATTAATATAACACATAAAACAACAACCAATTATCATCATCATCATCATCATAGCAAAAACATTAACACATGAACCATTTACTGTATATTTCCACATCATCTATAACAACATGTGACCGCTAGGAAAAACCTAAAGAGAGATACAGTAAGGACAAAAAGATGGGCCTAGATCAAATAATTCCCCCTGATTTCACCTGCCAAGGCTGAACATCAGTCTTGTCAATACAGCCCTTTCCCGTAGTGGGATTTAAGCCATTTTCACACTGAAGTAGTGTGTGAAGTGCGTGTGCGACTGAGTACACAGACTTATACACAGTGTTAACTGTCCTGGACTCTGTCATGTCCGTGTAGGCATTGGACACAGTCTTCAGATCCTCGGTGCCGTCACACAGTTTAGAGTGGCTGGACGTATTCGACGGAGAGAGAATGCAGTCAAATACATCCTCCCAGAAGTTCTTGAGGTGGACACTCTCTGGTACGTCTGAGGGCCTCAGCCTCAGCAAGAACTCAGCCAGTCCTGGGATAGGCGACCCTGGGATGGCAAACCCCATCGCCCCTTGTAAGATACTCTGTCTCTGGGTATTGGCCAAATCACCTGTCGTGATCCAGGACTCGCTGCCAATCCAATGTTTGCCAGTTATATTCTTCCACTCCACTCCCTCTAGGAATGATCTGGTCTGGGACCCGGACATGAACAACAGTGCTACTTTAGAGGTGGAGCTTTTTATAGTCTCGGCTATTGTATCTAGCTCGTTAGGAAGTTTCTGGTCGTAATAGATATCGTATTCAACACAGATTCCAGACTTCTCGGCTTGTTCGATGAAATCCCTGGTTCCTTGTGTTGAGTATGTTCCAACGCTATGAACAACACCCACCCAGAGCCAGTCGTAGTGTTTCATGAGCTGGACCAGTGCAATGACTTGGAAGTAGTCACTGGGCACTGTTCTAAAGAATGTGGGATATTTTGTCTTGTCACTCAAACATGCACAAGTGGAAAGGTGGCTGATCTGTACAAAAAACACAGAAAATACAGGTTTGAAATATGAACATGAATATGAAATTATAATTGTAATGCCAAAAATCATTGAAAAGTGAAAGTTATCCATAAGGCAGGGACACAGTGTTAACAAGCAGGTGTCTAGGATTACAGTCCATTCCCAGGGAGACCTCAATGAACCAGGGGAATTTATAGCGCTGTGAAACATGAGCGGCTCTAGAAAAATACGCCTGTAAACGTTTGTACTGTGGAAGCTTATTATTCCAAACCAAAACATTTCAAAGTTTACAGACATATATTTCTAGAGCCGCTCATGTTTCATAGCTCTATAAAGAAAAAATTGGTTTAGAATAATAACCTTCCACAGTACAATAGTACAATGTAATAGTACTACTACCTATCTGTTACCTGTGCTATGTTGAAGGGATTCAGGACTGGGTTGATGCTTTTGCTGACTCCTGAGGAGGAGTGTCCCAGCAGTGCCTGCACCCTGCTGCTGCTGCAGCCCGGCCCGGTGTTCTCCGGTCCGTTCACAGCCTCCATGCTGGCTCTCATGATGTTGCTGTTCCCACAGCCCTTGTAGATCCTGTAGCCCAGAGTCACGCCTGGTAGAAGCTCAGGGTTTCTGTTGATCTCCTCCAGAGTGAAAATCATAGTCCGGGCAAACTTTAACTCCCTGTCATTCCTCCTGTAGGAGGCAAAGGCAGTCAGGAGGACAGAAGTGGAATTATGGGATTGAATTAATGTTTGTGAATTCAGTTGAGAGATATAGAATAGATCGTTGAACTGGTCGTCGATTTGAAAACATATGAAATCCAAATGCCTTGTTTATGAACAAAGATTGACTCAAAGATTGTGGGTACTGCGCAGTTAATCAGACAATCATACAGTGTAGTATTCATTTACATGCAATGAAAGTACAGGGCAATTGTTGTGACTTACCTTGTGCAGTATTCATACGGTATTGCCTTGTAGCCAAAATATTCGACCTTACGTGTTTTTATAAGTGAGAAAACACCTCCTATGATAAGGTCACCGTCTTTAGAAAACTCAACGAACCCTGTGTTCCCTATCAGTTTGCATTCTAGGCTGTCTGCCTGTGACTCTGCCAAAAGAGCAAAGAGGATAACTGCAATGAAACTCATGTCAGAGTCTGCTCCTTCCTATGCCACAATTCTGCAAAGGGAGCTGACATTTATATATTTTTTTAATCAGAGGACAGTATTGATTATGTTACCAGCCAATGAGAATTGACCTATTCTCCAAGGCATGATATGTTGTTTAGGCTTGGTAGAGCTTAGCCAGGCACCTGTCTGCAGGTGAAAGCTTTGACTAGCTCAGGTAAGTTGATAATTGATTTTAAAAAAAATATATTTCTTGATCAAGTATTAATGCTTAAATGAACCCAAGACTTGATTAGTACCACTACGTATACATGCTTTATGTAGGTATAGATAAATACATGAGTGCAATGGGGGAGGGGGAGTGGGGCGCTGTGTGTGATCACCACATCTGTGTTGGGAGTAGAGTACTAAAACGTGGCCTGCTTGAATCCTGTCTACTACACATAGGGCTGCATTTTGATCTCAACATTTCAATCAATCATTGAGTTTATTGCTGATTTAAAGGCTATCCATAAGTAAGTGTAAAATAATAGTTTACTTTCTATGATCTAATTGTAAATGCTTTGAAAACCCTTTCTAAAGTACACCTGATATGGTGTTACAGAAATTACTTTACTACCGCAGCGACCTACCTTCTACATTACGTGATCTCAAAATGTAGTTTGTAATAAAATATGTTTGTGAATGCGATAAATACGAAATAAAAGAGACATATAACCATTAGTCACATAGGGCCTTGGTCATGTCAGTGGTAAAGATTCTCCGGTAAGGGGCGACATAAGAGCAGTGAAGGATGTTTCCAGGCAGGAAGAGATGAGCAGCCAGGTACATAATGAGATCTCTAGGGTGATGCCTGTTGTCTATACTCTGTAATGGGTACTGGTCACCCTGTTGAACAAGGATCCGCTTGCTTGTTGCTATAATAATAATAATCATCATCATCATCATCATCATAATCATAATCATAATCATAATAATACATTTTATTTGATTGGCGGCATTCTGGACACCAAAGGTCACCTTACATTGATAAAAGTACAATTAAATTGTACAATTAAACTCAAGGAGATAAACAATTATAAAAAAGACATGTAACATGATCATGAACATAATAACAAAACAGCAGCAACAACACATGGACAGATAAATTCATCAAACAACAAGACAGGCTAGGAGACAAACAGAAATAGGACATGCACAGCACAAATCCTGTGTGAGATTTTCTAACCATCCCTACTTTTTTGCAAGTGTATTTAGTGGGTTTTATTCAGTATTTCAAATGTACCACATCCAAAATCAGTCATATATTGTCCCAATGTCTCTTGGTTGCACCCATCACACCTCTGTTTCAGTTTAGATGTCAGAATCAACTAAGAAGATCATATAGAAGATAGAAAATATTGTTTGTGTTTAATATTCTTTCAAATACTCTACAGTGTTGTGTTTGATGGAGATATCTCAGAATGCTTGGTGGTTGACATTTGTATACAGTATACATGTTACTCTGTAAGCTAGTTATTTTTTGGTTTTGAGATTAACTCATCTATTCAGTGTGTTGCAAAGAATGTGCATGCCTAACGGTGTGTGGTGATTGGCTGCATGAGTCCACAATGGAGTGTACTGTCAGGTCATGTGACCCACAATCATACTCAAAACAAATGGGAATCTGTGCTATTAGGAATCACTGCTATTAGGTTGCATGAGGTAAGCTTATAACGGTTTAATTGTGTTAATGCATTTCCTTTCGATATCCAGGCCTCATGTTTGTAAAAGCACATCTCATGAATACGGTCTACCTCAGCTTAAGCTCACAGTCACTTTACTACTGTCACTTATGTCCTGTACAATCTACACTTTTTATTATTATATTATTATATTATTATATTATATGAATTATGCCTAGTGCCTTATTGTCTACAAATCGCAAGATACTGCTAATTGTAAATAATCTTATTTGTCACTTATGTCCTACACTATTGTTACTTTTTTATTATCTTGAATTATGCCTTATTGTCTTGTGCTGCAAAGTCAGGAATCGCTGCCTAATAATTAAATTCTCTTACACTTGTGTAATGTGACGTAACAATACACTTGAAACTTGAAACTTGCTACTGGATGTTTCATAGCAAATTAATTAGGATATTGTGGATACTGTAAAGTGTAAGACATTTACATTTACATTTTTGGCATTTGGAGCTTTATCCAAAGCTACTTACAACAAACACATTTGACTAAGTAAGTGAATCGTCTATCCACCAGTCATAGCAGAACAAAATAAATATGTGCTTGGGACAGGGGCCATCAGCAGTAGTGCTAGAAGAAGTATAAGTAGTGCTTGTTTTTATTATTTTTATTTAACAGTAGAGAAACTGTACAGAGGTACAGGGGGTAGAGGGGAAGTAGTGATGTCTCAGGAGGGACAGTTAACATGTAGCCTGAAGAGATGGAGGTCTTCAGTCTAGGGTGATTCTGCAGTCCTGACAGAAGTGGGAAGTTCGTTCCACCAGCGGGGCGCCAGGACAGCAAAGAGTCGTGACCAGGAAGTGCAAATGCTGCAGAATAGTTTATTATTGCACTCAGATTATGTTTACATTTGTTGTTGATCACTAAAAAGATTAGTATTATGTTTAATGTATCTCAATAATCAGAGTATACTTTGTTCGTGCTCTGGAGATTTGCATCCATGCCAATAATTGCACATTTATGAGAACACTAAACAAAAGGAGGTTACCTTGAATATTAGGTATCTTGTTGGCCAGAGAGACAAGCACAAAGCACAAGAGAGCCAGGAGTCCTATATACCCCAACACAGCCCAGAAGCCTATAGCTGAGCCCAGACTACACTCTAGAATTATCTTTTCCTTATAGTGCCTCATATTCTTGTAGGGGAAAGGAGGGGAGATTGTTAACCAAAGCACACAAATCAGGACCTGTATGAGAGTGAAAGACAGAACACTGAGTCTTTGCTGTGGAGGACCAAACCATTTCATGACATTACTACCTGGAAGTGTAGCCCTGAAGGCCATCAACACCACTATTGTTTTCCCCAGAACACAAGAGATACAGAGGACGAAGGTGATCCCAAACGCTGTGTGGCGCAGCATACAGGACCACTCAGAGGGCCGGGCAATGAAGGTAAGAGGTGAGAGAGAATACAATGTCAATGTGAAAAGCACCAGAAGGCTAATTTTGTTGTTCACTCTGGTGACAGGAGTGTCTCTTTGAGGTATTTTCACTGTTCTAGTCAGAGAGATTAGAAGTAATAACAAAGCTGTTAGCAGCAATCCCTCAACCCAGCCGTAGGAAACACACTGAGGGTGTCTGTCCTCAATCCGACTTGTTTGGATAGGTGGGATATATTTGCTGCCATCTGAAAAAAAGAAGGAAAAAAAAGATATAAAGACTGTACAGTTTGGTACATAACCAATGCATGCTTATGCTATGAAAATAAAATAATGACTGAATAATGGAATATTTTGATTATAGAAGTGGGATAGGATGTGTTTTCAAGGTGCTTTGGACATATTTTCATCATGAAAGGGACTTAACTGACAAAACAGGGCAAAACAGGGTTAAAACTAAAGTCAGATAAGCCATGATAATGTAAAATCATGAATTTCAGTGGAATATTCCTTTAAATGTATTTTTCCTTACCATTTATATTGAGATGTTCTCTATCAGTCCTCAGGTTAAGGTTAAAACAACATAGTACTTGTATTGTTGTTCCCACTAGGCATATCTTTACAGATACCGTCTTCTGTACCTGCCAGTGAAATATTCCAATCAATACATTGAGTTAGACACACACACACACACACACACACACACACACACACACACACACACACACACACACACACACACACACACACACACACAGTGTAGACACAGACATAGACATTAGATATGCTAGATAATAAACTCTTGTTTATGTAAACAATATGTAGTTAGGGTTAGGGTTAGCAATATATATATATATTGACCATTATTTCAAATGTAATTGTTTGAAGTCACTTTGGATAAAGGCGTTACAAAAATGTAAATGTAAACAACCAAGCAAGTACCTGGCATGGTTGAAATCCAGCTTCTTTCAGACATGGTTTAGCATAGCCATCTCTGTGTGCTCTTTCCTGTGATAATACACACATTGTCTCATAGAGATTGAAACAGGTTTGGCACTCAGGTAAAGGGTAGCAGACCCACTGCAGAGCAGCAGATGTGCAGGCACTGTGAAGACTCCCTGGTGTGCCTGAGGGCCTCAGCCGCAACAGGTAGACAGCCGGGTCAGGGAGAGGCGATTCTTGGATACTAGCGTACTCTACTGCCCCTTGTGAGATTCTCTGTGTTTTCACTTCGCCCTCCAGTTTGCACGTCTCATCATGAAGGTAAAGGATATTGACCCTGCTCCAGTGGTCCAGGACCAGAACCAAGGCTATGGCCTGGGGATGCAACACAATTCTGGGGTTAGAACGCTACATTACATTTACATCTTTGGCATTTATCAGAGCAGACTTAGAACACATTTAGTAAGTAAGTGAATCATCTACACAGTCAGTCATCATAAGATTAATATTATTCTTATTTATTTATTTATATTTACAGTAGAGAAACTGTACAGGGAGGTAGTGGGGATGAGGAGGTCTTTAGGAGGGACAGTTAAGATGTAGTCACAAGAGACGGGTCTTCTTCAATCTACAGCGTCATTCTAATAATTATCTGGTATTATTATTATTATTATTATTATTATTATTATTATTATTATTATTATTATTATTATTATCACTTGACATCCCACTGGCTGAATGCTTTCTCTGTCCCTCACCTGTAGTCTGGGTACAGGGCTGCTCACTCCAGAGCCTGGGTGTGTCTCCTCTCCCAGCTCTCTTCCATTAACAGCCTCCATGGCTGCTCGCGCCAGGTAGTTGCTCCCACACCCCTTGTAGATCCTGTAGCCCAGAGTCACACCTAGAAGAAGCCCTGGGTTTCTGTTGATGTCATCCACAGGGAAAATCAGTAGCCAGACGTATTTTGAGTCCTCGTAGAATGCGCTGAGAAACATACAGACAAACATTCTTCGTTTTAAACCCTTGCCCTGCATTCCAATGAAATCTTCTATAAATCATGTCATCAAAAATATATTCAAACCATAACAACAAAAACCAGATCAGATCAACTGCTCAATATGTTTTTTGTCTGGGTAAATTCATAAAGTAAGTTAGTGCATAGTGAATAAGAAATCAAACTATATGTATCACATAATTCCAGTAGTCTAATGGATTAGAAAAGGGATTGAGATGACTAGGTAGAATAACTAGGTAGTCTGCTGCTGCAACCTCAGGATTTCCTCTTGAGTAATGTAATTGCCTTTTTAGATGTCCCATGATATGCCATTTAGACTCTAATAATTACATTTCTGTTCCCACCGAGATAATTAAACAATTAAAAATAATTATAAACTCAATGGTAACAAAACAAACAAGTAGCATATTTCACTTTGGTTCTTCCAAATCCTATGTGGAAAAAAGATAGAAAGAAAGGAATGAAAGAAAGAAAGGGTTGAAAGCAAGTGAAGAAAAGGCATAGCACAGTGGCAGCATAAAGACTCCAAGGAAATGTCCCTGAAAGCGAGAAAGAGTTAGTACAAATCATTCTTTTCAGTTTAGACAGAGAAGAAAAGTAATAATAATCTTTGTAACATTAGACTACTCACCTCTTACATTCCTGTATCAGCCTCATACTATACTGACTGTGAGCTCCTCTAAAGGAGCAGTTTAAAGACAAACCTCTTCCCTCTCCATCCTCCCCATACTGTGTCAGCTCAGAGCACTGGTCCAGACAGAGCCGTCTGCAGTAGGGTGACACTGCCCCGGTAAAGAGAGCTAACAAGACAACTGCCACTGGTCTCATCTCAGAGCCTCACCCTAGGCACAGTCACAGTCCTGGAGAGGATCCTGGGTCTTATAGCCTCTCGTTTGAGACCCAGGTGGAAGGGGGCATTTGATGTGGGACAGACTGACCCACTCTCAAAGGTGCACGTAAACACAACTATTGCGTAAGGCCTACAGAACAACAACGTGACACCTGATCCTGGAACGATCACTTGGATGTTGGATTTATTTACCTCAGCAGTTGTTATTCTCAACTGTCATTTTCCTTTCCCCTTTCTTTCACTGTATATGCCACCAACTGACCCCCGCTTTAGGACACAAAGTCAGAGAAAATAAATATACTTAGCTATTTGCTGTTTTAATTGATTGAAACAAGTGCTTAACATTAATTATATTGTGTTCAGTTATAAAGCGTTCTGTACTTTTCAGTAAGTATAGGCCTATATGGTGTTATACAGTTATACTACACATGTAGTATTCACAAAACTAACTGTGTCAAAGTAGAATAGGCCGTCTACCATAGAACATTTACATTTTTGGCATTTAGCAGATGTGTTTACCCAGAGCGACAAATACATTTGTCTAAACAAGTGAATCATCTATCAGTCATAGCAAGAAAACGTAATCTATGCTAGGGACAGCGCCCATTGGAAATCATAATGCTAGAAGAAGGAATAATTATGTTTTTCTTTGTTTTTTTATACTGTAGAGAAGCTGCACAGGGGGGTAGATGGGGTGAAGAGGTCTTAGGAGGGACAGTTAAGGTGTAGCCTGAAGTCTATGGTTCTCTGCTGATTGTAGGGTATAAGGCCTAGGCCTTTATCATTTAGCATCAATGCCCCTAATGGCAAGTTCTATTTCACATTCAATTTCATGAAAGGTATTTTATTATATATTAGTTAATTTTGAAGTAGAATTGTGATCTCTGTTCTCTCCATGACTTCACTTGTTGGTTTATTATTGTCCATTATTCTGTTTGTCTGTCAGTTTGTGTTAAGGACTAACACCCTCCCTGTCTTGGTAGTCATTACAGCAGGTTGTACTTGTGTTTATGTCCACAAGATGGTGTATTCTTAGTCTCTCCCTCACCTTGAAGAGTACAGTACTTGTTGGTGTTATTTTGGGAAAATATTATATTATAACACAATAGAGAAGAAACTGTTTGACATTTGGGATACTTTATAGAAAATGTTCTAATTAAAATAATGTTTTGAAAATATATATGTATTTTTGTGATCAACAGTTAATGACAAATCAAACACAATACAAACAATAACAACAAATACAACGCAAAACAGCCTAAAAAAAAAGAAGAAAAAAGGGACGACCCCCCTCCTCCCCTGGGATCCAGGCCATCCGCTATGCCAGGCAGTTATTCTAAAAAGCTTTTGAGGCTTAACGAGAAGGAATTCCACATCACTAATGTCGAAAAGATATACTTTTTTATTTTACACAGTACTTTAACATTGCCTTTAAGCATGCTCATTATAAGCATTCACTCTCACTTTTTTTGTTGATTAACGACAATCACATGATCTCAATCAATGAATTATCCATTAATGAACAATTAACAGTTAATTAATCAATGTAATTACTTGGTAATTATTATTGAAGTAACCCTTTAATCATAGTTTAAAGTGTTATCCAGATGTCTTTCCAACAAAGGAAATAATGTATGGGATAGACTGTATAATATAAAAATAAAACATAATACAAAAAGAAAATTAGAACCCATCATACAGTCAAATTACTTAACTTTTTGGCTGTTCCAAATAATTCACACATTTAAACAGAATGAAACAGCTTTGTGGGAACATCACAGTGTTACTAGGCCTCAGGCAGCTTGGTCCATTCCCACAGGGATAATATCCTAGTCAAGTCAGACAACGTCCATAGTGGGTATGTCAATCGCCAAGGAGGGACACACTCTTTGCAGCTCCTGACCGTAGCACGGGAATTATTGCTTAGGAGCAGCGACCATTTGCGGTCTCTCAGAGCAACAATAGGCAGGCAGGTTGGATTTGTGAGCAGCTTTTACTGCCGCGGGGAGATTTAGGGAGGTTACAGCAGGGCCGCTGTAGATCTTTATGCATCTCAGGACAACAATGTCTTTTCTTAGCGACAACAGGTCACAACGTTGCTTGGGGTGGATGTGTTGGATGTGTTGGATGTGTTAGATGTGTCGGCCCACCAGTGACCTGGTCAGCAGCTCCTTTATGCATTCTTTCCTGTTAGCCTAATTTCTTCCACACTGTGAGGATGTGCGGTTTATCAGGGCCCAGTTGTTCAAAACGTTTGATTCTTTTTTGCTATCCAGGATCAGATCAAGCTGACTGATTTCCCCAATACGACTCAAAATCAGCCAGATAGTTCTGATCCTGGATAGTAAAAAAGAATAATTCTGAAGTTTTGAACAACTGGGCCCTGATTGCCCCACATTGCACCAAGTTACTTATAAACCTTTAAATGTTTGTAAACACTGAATAGTTGCAACTTTACAAATATGGAAATGATTAATAAATGATTTATTAATGCATTTACAAATGATGTGTTACACATTAGTAAACATTTCATTTCATTTTGTAATTGTAAATATTTATTAGCAAATCATTCATTAAACAAATATTTTATCTAAACATCCAAGAACATAAGTTGTGGTACAAAATATTTATCAACTTAGAAAATCATTATTACATATTTATGAAATAATCTGTAAATAATTAGTAAATATGTATTAATATAATTACACAAAATGTACTACTGATTTAATGTACTAATCATTTAATAATGTTAATAAATGTAATGATGTTAATAATGAGTTCATTGTTTGATAGTTCATGAATGGCTTAAGTGAACAATAAAATTATAAAACATAAGAGGTAACGGTGCAAAAATCAAGTGAAAACATTTGAAACTGGGGGTTTTACTGTATATTTAATAAAGAATATCATTAAATCATGCCTTTCCCATCATTTGCTTTTTTGTGTTCTGCTCTGGCCTCAGTAAGATAATGAAACATTTTGGAAAAAAGATACAGAAAAGCAAACCAAAACTGGAGGCCAGAATGGCAAATATCTCCACAGCTACAGTGAACTTCCCAGGGGAGCTGACATAAGCTGGGATAAAGGTGATCCAGACTGCACAGAATATGAGCATGCTGAAGGTGATGAATTTGGCTTCATTGAAGTTATCAGGCAGCTTCCGAGCCAGAAAAGCCAGCACAAAGCACAAGAGAGCCAGGAGTCCTATATACCCCAACACAGCCCAGAAGCCCACAGCAGAGCCCAGACTACATTCTAGAATTATCTTTTCCTTATCGTGCTTCATATTCTTGTAGGGGAAAGGAGGGGAGATTGTTAACCAAAGCACACAAATCAGGACCTGTATGAGAGTGAAAGCCAGAACACTGAGTCTTTGCTGTAGAGGCCCAAACCATTTCATGACATTACTGCCTGGAAGTGTAGCTTTAAAGGCCATCAACACCACTATTGTTTTCCCCAGAACACAAGAGATACAGAGGACGAAGGTGATCCCAAACGCTGTGTGGCGCAACATACAGGACCACTCAGAGGGCCGGCCAATGAAGGTAAGAGAACACAGGAAACACAGTGTCAATGAGAAAAGAAGCAGAAAGCTCAGCTCTGAGTTGTTGGCCCTGATTATGGGGGTCTCTCTGAATTGAAAGAAAACGGTTGCTACAATAACTGTCAAAACAACTCCCATCAAGCAGAACAGTGTTAGGATAATCCCCATGATTTCTGTGTAGGACAAGAATTCTGTTTCTTTGATCACACATGTATCTCCCCTGGCATTGGACCAGTATTCGATTGCGCACTTGATGCACACAGGTGAGTCTGTGTTTGAATAACATAAAGAAAGAACTGTTAGTGATCACACAGATCTTTTCCAGAACATTTCACACAACAGTTGTTTTCAACAAATATACAGTGATGAGTATCAATTACAGTATTGCCAAAAAACAACAACATGTATGACCTTTTTTTGCTGCATTGATTTTTTACGATAGTAGGATTGGATAATTATTGCTAATTCATGTGATGGCCACGCTCCTAAAAGTCTAAAATCTAAGTAAGATTCAATTGATTGATGATTTATCCTAAATCAAGGTAATATATGCTTGTTTTTTGTCTAGTACTAGTTTTATGATGTATTTTACTTGATTTAAGAACATTTTGGCAAGTGAAATGTTCCTGTTCTCTTGACATATCATTTTGATTAAGCAAGATTAGATTTGAGACTTGTGTGTGGCCATCACATGCCCCTTATTGATTATTATATATCCCCCATTTTATTGCTTTTTTTCCCTGTTTTTGAGAGCTGGCTTTTTGTAGTGCAGGTTGAATATACAATACCTGTGATGTTGCTGATCTCTCCCCCTGCACATGGTATACAGTCATAACAGCAGACAGGCTTTCCTTTCTGCACGGCCTTACGAGTACCTGGGGGACAGCTCTCACTGCACACAGACACAGGCACCTGATACACACAGGCACACACACACATGCACACACACAAGGCGATTGCATGTGTTCATGTTCACTCCTATGTCAATTCTACTTAGTAATGCTTGTGTACTGTATTTTATGATATACCTATATATCTATACTATCTAAGCAGTGGTGTTTACTGTGTACACTAGTAACACATTCAGGGATGTGAAGCTGAACTTCTTCCTGTTGAGTCAGGCTGATGTTCCTGTTATGGAGTGATTGGAGTCCCATGCAGGATAGCATTCTGACTCACCACCCAGAAATTGGAAAACAAAGCAAGGTGAATATGTACCATCTCTCTCCCTCCTCCCCAGACGGTGTCGACATCATTCATACTAAACTGATGCGCTTCAGGCATTGATGCATCGTAGAAACCAATAGTTGCCACTTCCATGGTTCCTGACGCAGCACTTTGTAGGTTTATGAGTTCATATCTGGCTGGTGAATCTCCATTGCTGTCAAAAAACACTTGTTCGCCCTCACTTGTTGTGAAATTGACAGTCTGGAGATAGTACAGCACCTGTCCAGAGAAAAAGACAACATATTTTATGAAGCCTCTCCATTTATACTTGTATTCTATGTTTTCAAACAATTATATTTACTTTAAGCATCCTTACTAGACTCGCTCCAGCACTAACTAAGTAACTTCCTCCAGCACGCAAATTTCCCTTGGACATTAATGCAAAATGTACACGAATGTCGAAGCGCACATATCTTGAGTTAGGAGTCCATCTTATATGAAGATTGTAAATGGACTGCATACACATGAGATTACTATCTACAGCAGGGGGCTGACGCTGCTCACCTGCCAAGGCTGAATGTGTTTGTGTTGAGCACATCTCCCATTAGAGAAGGGGCCCTGGCTTTCCTCACATGTAAACAGGTTGTGAAGGGCATGAGCGACTGCATACACAGACTTGTAAACATTATTAGTGAATCTCAGCTCAGACACATCTGTGAACTTGTTTTGCACATCTCTTAAACTCTCAGACCCATTGCATGGCTTTCTTTGGGTTTGTATAGTCACACTCAGGTTAGTCAGGAAACAGTCGAACACAGTCTCCCAGAAATCTCTGAGAAACATGCTGTTGGGGAACTGAGAAGGGTGGACCTCTCTTAGGTGCTTTTCCAACCCAGGGATCTGAGCCCTGCTCACAGTGAAGCCTATGGAGCCCACCAGGATGCTGTGTCCCTCACTAGCAGTCAGAGAGAGGTCTGTGATCCAGGCGTCGCTGCCTATCCACTGCAGCCCTGTGATATTTTGTCTGTAGAGCTCCTTCACCAGAACCTTGATCTCTCTGTGGCTCATAAAGGCCATGATGACCTTGGAACTGGACTGTTTTATGATGTCTACAATCCTGAGCAGCTTATGGAGTGGACCTGTTTGCTCAAATGCTTCCGAGTACTCAATACATACTCCCTCCTCCTGTGCTGCTTGTATAAAGGTGGCCAGGCCATTGTGGCCATAATCGTTGTCACTACTTAAAGTGCCCACCCAGGTCCAGCCAAAGTGTTTGACCAGCTTTGCCAGCGCTCTGCTCTGGTAGAAGTCACTGGGGATGGTTCTGAAGAAGGAGGGGTACTCCTCTCTGTCGCTGAGACACGCACAGGTGGCAAAGTGGCTGATCTGTGTACAGAATAGTTACATTGAAAACGTAATTTGAAATTAAATTATATTCTAGTGGAGTTCATACTAATCATATAATGCACCAAAAGCTGTGTATGTCATAAATAAATAAATAAACCTATCATGCAGCTCCATAAAAGTCCCTCTTACACTTAAATATATACAGATGTATTCATGAGATCTTACCACTGGTATCTGAAACCTCCCGATGGTCCGTGCGAAGCCCATGGTTGGTGTCGAGGCAGAGTGTCCTAGGACTGCCTGAGCGTTGTCAGACTTGGTACAGTTCCCCATATCTATTACCTCCTCCTGTCCATTGGCTAAAGCAATAGCAGACTTCAGGATGTTTGCAAACCCACAGGCATTGTAGATCTTGTAGCCCAGATTATGGTTAGGGAGAATAGCAGGATTTTGATTGATTTCTTCAATTGCAAAGATCATCGTTTGGGCAAATTTGAATTCCCTCATATTCATGCTAAAAAGAGAACATGCACATAGTTGATACATTTTCATTTTAAAGAAAAAATGGATTACGATCAAATTGTTCAACATATACACCTATCTTACCTGTCTTAAAACACAAAACCTTACTTAATGATGTTGTTCTCCTTTAAGTGAGAAGTGAGAATACTCACTTCATGCACTTAGGGGGAGGCGGTACGCTCTGAAAGCTGTACAAGCTCCCTCTGTAACCTGTTCGGAAGGTGAAGATGCCTCCGATGATGAGGTCCCCGTCCTTGTCCAACTCGGGCAGTTCTGCCCTGCCCAGCAGCCTGCACACAGGGTCTCCCTCCCCGATCAGCAGGGCCAAGAGGACCAGCTCTAACAGTGGCATGACTCTGCCCTGCAGCCTGGCTCTGTGGCTTTGGCCCTCGATGGCTCCCCTCTTTATAGAGAGACAGAGACCCACCTATAGTACGAGGTCATGACTGCACTCCCATCTACCCTCCTGTCCTTGCACATGTTGACCAGAGGGGGTGCTCTGAAGTGTAAAGGGTATGATGATGTAGATGTAGGGGTCTCAGGAGAGGATCTAAGAGGAGGGAGAACTTGTTTGCTACCCAAGGCCCTCACTGCCAGTACCTGGGCAAAAGGCTTGGTACGATTAACCTCTATTTAAGTGATTGAACAGGATATTCGTATAATTTCAGCCACTAATCTGCGCAGATTCCTAAAAAACAGGTCAACACTTGTTAATTTAATGCAGTGTATGCACCACACTCATGCCAGGTGCACATAGAATATGAAGTTGTTAATTGGTGAAGCGAAAGGAAAGAAAAGAAAAGAGCACCTCAGCGATTGTGCAGCCACTCTCCCTCTCTCTCCCCTTGTATCATAATCGCCCGCAATTTCAATCAGATGGATTTTTATTGCTGACACTAAGGAGAATTGTCCCTCAGCCCGCCTCAACCCGCCCCCCCCATACACACTTACACTTACACTTACACACACACACACACACACACACACAAACCTACATACACACACACACACACACAACCCCGCCATCTCTCTCCGCCAGTCACTAAAGGTTAGCCTTCTGTGGCAGGAAGATTCCCTTTCTAATATCATTTTGTGTTTTGTTTTGATTGGTTTGGTTCTCTTCTCTCCTCTCCTCTCCTCTTCTCATTTCTTCTCACCTCTCTTTTCCTCTCCTCTCCTCACTTTTTTTGTTATTAGTTATTAGTTTTTATTTTTAAATCATGTTCAAAATAAAGATTAATTAATTAATTCTTCTCACCTCTCTTCTCCTCTCCTCTTCACCTCTCCTCTTCTCATTTCTTCTCCTCTCCTCTCCTCTGCTCTCTCCTCTCCTCTCCTCTCCTCGGCTCTCTCCTCTCCTTTCTTCTCTCCTTTCTTCTCTCCTTTCTTCTCTCCTTTCTCTGAATAGATTCAGATACAATTAAATTGTCATTGGCAGAGTACAAAGTACAAAGACAACGAAACACATTGGGCATCTAGCCATATGCAATAGTGCAGAAGCCATACACATCTGGACAGATATATGTATAGTGTGATAATGTACAGACAAGGGTGAGATATGTACAGTAAGATATGCAGTATTATGTACAGAGCAGAGGCAATGGTTATCAATACAATATCTACAGTATATGTACAGTATATGTACAGTATATGTACAGTATATGTACAGTATATGTACAGTATATCTACAGTATATGTACAGTACAGTGTGCAAAAACAGCAGTGGGCAAAAGCTGAGTTGAAGTCCTGAGTGGTATGGGAGGGGGGGGGGGGGGGCTTAAAAAGATCAATAGTTTCAAATGGATCTGCGGCTCTTTCATGACAAAAACATTTCCTCAAAAGCTATCGTATTTTTTGGTTGTTGAAATGTCACTGGAGACACCGAAACAAGTTTGTTTAATTTATTCATTTTCAGGGACAGATAGTTGTGCTAATATTACAATATTATAGCCTATTATTTGAAAGCAGCCCATGGACAGTATTATATGAAAGCCGCCTAAGCCCTATTCGGACAGCAACTATGTGAATCGGCCAATGAACTATGCATTCGGTGTCCACAGATCAACCCATCTTTCCCAGTATTACTATCTTACAGTTCCCCTTACAATACATCCCTCTATTCTACTGTGGTATTACACAAAGGCCTTGAGCCTCTTCAATTGTATAAATTATGTTGCAATTTTGAGGTAGGTTATTAAGAAGCATGTGCCATGCTGTGGTATCACAGTGTGATGCTCAGCTGGGGTCTAAGAGAAGGGAATGTATTGAATTACTGCTGACCATGTCACCAACGTTAAGTTGAGTTGGGGCAGATATATGTAAATAGGCCCACTGGCATTATAGCTCACTCTTGTACATGATGAAGTTGTTGATATCTTGCAATAATAATAATAATAAAATAAAATAAAAAGGTTTTCTAAAGAACATATTATATATTTTTTTTACGTCCTGGTGCAGAAACTGATAATGATGTTTGAAAAAATAAGAAAACATGTTATGTTGCATAATCCCACGACACTGTTGTGTGGCTCTGTGGCGGCAGCAGCAGATACGTCCCTGGAGACAAACTATGTGACATACCCCGGTTAGCAGCAGATGGTGACTAATTTATCTGTCTGTTTGTGTGTTTGTTTGTGTGTGTGTGTGTGTTGTTTGTTTGTGTGTGTGTGTGTGTGTGTGTGCGTGTGTGTGTGTGTGTGTGTGTGTGTGTGTGTGTGTGTGCGCGTGCATGTGCGTGTGTGTTTGTGTGTGGATTTTCTCAGTGAGATGTGTGTTCACCTTGTCTCAATTGTATCCTAGTCTAGGCCTGGCCAATGTCAATCCACAGTACACAGTGTTTCTGTCAGGCTACCTGAGGCCTACAATGTATGATTTTTTTAAGGTATGTTTAGTTTCCAAAATAAAACATACTGCATTTGCTTGCATGATATGTGATGCATGTATCTAGCTTTGAATCCCTATCCTATTGCAAAATTAAATTAGGACTAATCCTCTTTAATTTGATTAAATGCAGTAATATGTATATATTATGCAGACAACAGTAGAAGTATTCCAGTTTCGTACAGTATGTTTTGATTTATTGTGTATATGTAATGTACAGCAGCTGATTTCATACATTAGGAAATCACTTTGTATATCTCTTATCTGAAATACAACACAAGTTGTGCCGACATCTGGCTTTTAATAAGGAACATCATTAGACCTTAGTCTTTCCCATCATTTGCTTTTTAGTGTTCTGCTCTGGCCTCAGTAAGATAATGAAACATTTTGGAAAAAAGATACAGAAAAGTAATCCAAAACTGGAGGCCAGAATGGCAAATAGCTCCACAGCTACAGTGAACTTCCCAGGGGAGCTGACATAAGCTGGGATAAAGGTGATCCAGACTGCACAGAATATGAGCATGCTGAAGGTGATGAATTTGGCTTCATTGAAGTTATCAGGCAGCTTCCGAGCCAGAAAAGCCAGAACAAAGCACACGAGAGCCAGGAGTCCTATATACCCCAACACAACCCAGAAGCCTATAGCTGAGCCCAGACTACATTCTAAAATGATATTTTCCTTATCATGCTTCATATTCTTGTAGGGGAAAGGAGGGGAGATTGTTAACCAAAGCACACAAATCAGGACCTGTATGAGAGTGAAAGCCAGAACACTGAGTCTTTGCTGTAGAGGCCCAAACCATTTCATGACATTACTGCCTGGAAGTGTAGCCCTGAAGGCCATTAACACCACTATTGTTTTCCCCAGAACACAAGAGATACAGAGGACGAAGGTGATCCCAAATGCCGTGTGGCGCAACATACAAGACCACTCAGAGGGCCGGCCAATGAAGGTAAGAGAACACAGGAAACACAATGTCAATGAGAAGAGCAGAAGGAAGCTCAGCTCTGAGTTGTTGGCCCTGACAATGGGAGTCTCTTTGTGACAATAGTAAATTAGTGTTGTTATGAGGGTCAAAAACACCCCCAGCGAAGAAAACACAGCTAAAAGTGTCCCCATTATTTCATTGTAGGCCAAGAATTCAATTTCTTTTGGAATGCAGGAGTCTCTGTTCTTGTTGGACCAGTACTCAAGTGGGCACTTCAGGCAGTCAATGGCATCTGCAGTTCGATACAAACAAAGACAACAACAATGATGCAGTGGGATTAAGAAGGAGATGAAAGGAGATGTAATACTGAACAGCCTTCCTAGCATTTACTATATTACTTTCAAGCTATGATTTGGTTTGATGTTGATCACTGGGTAGCTGTGTAGATAGAAGTGCACTTTATAAATCACCTGTAGTATTGCTGATCTCCCCTGCAGGGCACACTATACAGTCATAACAGCAGACAGGCTTGCCTTTCTGCACGGCCTTACGAGTACCTGGGGGACAGCTCTCACTGCACACAGACACAGGGACCTTACACACACACACACACACACACACACACACACAAAAAAAACATAAACAGTCTAAAGGCAGAAGTGTGTAATCAGGTAAACAGATATCTGTTTGTCAAAGTGCCTGATTTCAGGGAGAAATAAAACATAAATAAATTAATAAATAAACAAAATAACGAACAATCTTTGCCCAATCAGGGAAAATGAAAACAGATGTGTAAGTGGTTTTACCGTGGTTGCCCCTCCACCCCAGCCAATCCTGACGTTATTCATCTTAAACTGACGGCTTTCAGGCAGTGATGCATCATAGATGCCAACTGTCACGCCATCCATTGTCCCTGTGTTACTACTTTGTAAGTTGACAAGTTCATATCTTGCTGGTGAGTCTCCATTGCTATCGAAAAAGACACGTTCTCCTTCATTGGTGGTGAAATTCACTGTTTGCAGGTAATGTAAAACCTGAGAAGAAATTTAAAAGAAAATCTGAAAAAACTATGAAAAATAATAATATATACTGTATATATATATGTGTATGTTATAAGATTACACAGATACATCTGACACAACTTCAGTTGTCCTTGCTTACCTGCCATGGCTGAATGTGTTTGTGTTGAGCACATCTCCCATTAGAGAAGGGGCCCTGGCTTTCCTCACATGTAAACAGGTTGTGAAGGGCATGAGCGACTGCATACACAGACTTGTAAACATTATTAGTGAATCTCAGCTCAGACACATCTGTGAACTTGTTTTGCACATCTCTTAAACTCTCAGACCCATTGCATGGCTTTCTTTGGGTTTGTATAGTCACACTCAGGTTAGTCAGGAAACAGTCGAACACAGTCTCCCAGAAATCTCTGAGAAACATGCTGTTGGGGAACTGAGAAGGGTGGACCTCTCTTAGGTGCTTTTCCAACCCAGGGATCTGAGCCCTGCTCACAGTGAAGCCTATGGAGCCCACCAGGATGCTGTGTCCCTCACTAGCAGTCAGAGAGTGGTCTGTGATCCAGGCATCGCTGCCTATCCACTGCAGCCCTGTGATATTTTGTCTGTAGAGCTCCTTCACCAGAACCTTGATCTCTCTGTGGCTCATAAAGGCCATGATGACCTTGGAACTGGACTGTTTTATGATCTCTACAATCTTGAGCAGCTTATGGAGTGGACCTGTTTGCTCAAATGCTTCCGAATACTCAATACATACTCCCTCCTCCTGTGCTGTTTGTATAAAGGTGGCCAGGCCATTGTGGCCATAATCGTTTTCACTACTTATAGCACCCACCCAGGTCCAGCCAAAATGTTTGACCAGCTTTGCCAGCGCTCTGCTCTGGTAGAAGTCACTGGGGATGGTTCTGAAGAAGGAGGGGTACTTCTCTCTGTTGCTGAGACACGCACAGGTGGCAAAGTGGCTGATCTATTTTGTTATGGGGAAAAAAGAGACTTTTCAAATCAGTGACAATATTCTATGAACATTTTAAACATACCAAAAATAAGTAGATTAATAATTGTCTTAAAGCATTTCCTTCCAAAAGTTTGCAAGATATCCAAGATTCTGGATTTTTATTTCAAAATGGGTAGGTTTTGCAGCTAGTAAAACTTGATTCACATTCAGTTTGTTTACTCTTTTTTGAAGGAAAAGCAAAAAAAGGTCAATCTTTTTCTTACCACAGGTATTTTAAAACTCCCAACAACATGTGCAAATCCAATAGTTGGTGTTGATCCTGAATGTCCAAGGATGGCCTGGACTGTGTCGAGTTTGGTGCAGCTGTTCTCATTGATTATCTTCTTTTCTCCACTCACCAAGTTCATTGCAGCTCTCAGTATATCCATAGTACCACAGTTGTTGTAGATTTTATACCCAAGTTTAACACCTGGTAGAATGTCATTGTTTCTATTGATCTCCTCAACTGCAAAGATCATTACTTGAGCAAACTTGAATTCTCTGAAATTAGAGCTAGAAATGTAAACAGTAGTTGTATGTAAACAGAACATTTCTAAAACCTGAAAACACATATACATCCATATCATGAATGTCTAACAAAGCGTGCATGTTCAACAACTTGATTGAAAATGCCAATGTATATGAATTTTGCTAGTACAAATATACATACTTTTGGCATTTCCGTATTTTGGGGATCGTCTGATAGCTGTTCATGATGGCTCCATCGTGCCCGGTCCGAAATGAGAAGATGCCTCCGATGACGATGTCCCCATCCTTCTCCAGCTCTGGCAGCTCTGCCGTACCCAGCAGCCTGCATACAGGGTCTCCCTCCCCGATCAGCAGGGCCAAGAGGACCAGCTCCAGCAGTGGCATGGCTCTACAGGCCAGGTTCTGGCATCCCAGCCGCCGCCTCATGGCTTTTATAGCCAAGGCTGGAGAACAGCAGCAGCTGATATGGCTCTCACAATAGTATTCAACCTGGAGGAGGAGGGCCTCAGGAGAATCTGAGCCCCACACAGGAACGAGAGGCTGGAGATCCTTTCAGCCTCTGACGAAAGGTGTCTCATTATGTTTTTTTTATGCTTTTTAATGTTTTGACTTAGGGAAAATAAGGAACAATTATAACAACCAAATTACATCAGACTCTTTGTGATATACTGTATGATCTCTTATATTATATTGCATTTTGGTGATTAACAATAAATAAACGTAATGGACGCAGAGTTGAACTTAATGAAAGGAGGGGTAATTTGAACTGAATGTCACCGTGGTGGTCAGTGTCACAGCTCCGCCCCTGGCTCATCAGCCGTCTATCAGTGGTGCCAGGTGTGGCCGATTAAGACCGCGACTGGCTCCTACTTAAGCTCTGCTCCTGCTTCCAGTCAACGCCAGATCGTAGCCATTTATGGATTCCCTGCCTGCCGACCTCCTGCCTGCCTGACTACCCTGCTCCCTGCCTGACCCCTGCCTGCCTGACACTACTCCTCCTGCCTGATCCCCTGCCTGCCTGACTACCTGCTACCTGCCTGACCCTCCCTCCGCCTGTCTGCCGACCACTCCGCCTGCCTGACCCCCTGCCTGTCTGCCGACCACTCCGCCTGCTTGACCCCCAGCCTGTCTGCCGACCACTCCGCCTGCCTGACTCCCTGCCTGTCTGCCGACCACTCCGCCTGCCTGATCCCCTGCCTGTCTGACTACCTGCCTGCCTGCCTGACCCCCTGCCTGTGCTACAACCTCCAGCCTGCTCCCCCTGACACCCCAACCCTTACAAATAAATCACTATTATTGGTGTACTACCTGTTCTCTGTTGTCTGCTTCTGGGTTCCACCCTCTGGTCGTGACAGTACGATCTGGCCATGTCGAACCCAGCAGACAGTCCGTCAGATGGTTAATAGTAATTACACCGTGTTGGAGAAACACGACTCCCTCCTACAGGAGATAGTGGGAAGGCTCCATGACATGAACACAACTCTGACCAGTTTCCAGGGCGCGGGAGTAGCCGCCGCCGCCGCTGCTAGCGCCACACCGACCGCTCCCCAGCTCCCGCCCGCTCCAGTGATCCGAGAGCCCCGGGTCCCCATGCCGGATCGTTACGACGGTAAACAGGGTTGCTGTCGTTCCTTCCTCATGCAGTGTGAGCTAGTGATGGAACAACAGCCTACGTCCTTCTCCACGGACCGGGGTCGGGTCTGCCTGGTAATCGGTCTCCTCCGTGGGGTCGCTCTGGAGTGGGCGTCGGCGCTGTGGGAGAGACAGGACCCGCTCACTGCTTCCTACTCAGCTTTCTCCGGTGAGATGAGGAAGATATTCTATCACCCGGTCCGGGGCCAGGACGCTTCCAAACGCCTCACCCTCCGTCAAGGTACTCTGAGTGTAGCTGACTATGCAATTAGTTTCCGCACCCTGGCAGCTGAGAGTGGGTGGAACGACGCAGCCCTCGTCGCGGCGTTCACCGGTGGACTCGCTGAAACCATCAAGGACGAGCTGGTGTCACATCCCGAGCCCTCCGACCTGGATGGATTAATCTCCCTGGCCATCAGAGTGGATAATCGCCTCTCAGAACGGAGACGGGAACGCGGAAGTCGTCCCCCCATTAGCTTCGTCACCCGGCGTGCTTCATCTATTCCAGACCCTATAAATTATTCTCGTTCTTTTCAGCCCAACGTCACTCCTAGAGAGGAGACGTCCTCTGTCCCCGAACCCATGCAGCTTGGTTGGATGCGTCTCAGCCAGGAGGAGCGCCGCCGGCGTTTTGAGAACAACAGCTGCCTTTACTGTGGGGAGCTCGGTCATTACCTCTCCACCTGTCCCACTCGGCCGTTAAACCGGCAGGCTCATCAGGAGAGGGGAGGACCCTAACGAGGCTATCTCTGCCTCTCCCCGCACCCGGACCCAGCTCAACGCCACTATCACCGTTAAAGGTCAGTCCACTGTGTTCCCTGCTCTCATTGACTCTGGTGCTGATGGCAATTTTATGGATGTGTCTCTGGTGGAGCAGTTAGGTCTCTCCACCAGTCCCCTAGACGTGCCCCTAGAGGCCATCGCATTGGATGGCAGGCTCCTCGCCAAGGTTACGGATAGGACGGAGCCTGTGTCAATGTTACTGTCCGGCAATCACCAGGAGGAGGTGAGTTTTTTCATCACGTGCATCCCCATGCTCCCATTGTTCTGGGTCACCCCTGGCTGGCTAGACATAACCCTAATATCAACTGGGCCCACGCCAGGGTAGATAGTTGGAGCCTCGAGTGTCATGCCACCTGCCTCCGGTCCGCTGTGTCTACTTCTGTTTCCTCCCAGGCGCCCAGACCAGAGGTCCCTGACCTTTCTTCTATCCCGCCGGAGTATCAGGACCTCCAGCAGGTGTTCTGTAAACAGCTAGCTCTCTCCCTACCCCCTCATCGGCCCTATGATTGCGCCATTGACTTGCTGCCCGGCGCACCTCTTCCTAGCAGCCGCCTGTACAGCATCTCCAAACCCGAACGGGTGGCCATGGAATGCTACATCAATGACTCCCTGGCTGCTGGCCTCATCCGTCCTTCCTCCTCACCCGTGGGCGCTGTTTTTTTCTTTGTTGTTAAGAAGGACAAGACTCTGCGGCCCTGCATAGACTACAGGGGGCTTAACAACATCACTGTCAATAATTCTTACCCTTTACCCCTCATGAACACTGCCTTCGATTCTCTCCAGGGAGCCACGGTGTTTACTAAGCTCGACCTCCGTAATGCCTACCACCTGGTTCGTATACGAGAGGGGGATGAGTGGAAAACAGGGTTGAACACCCCTTTAGGTCACTTTGAATACCTGGTCATGCCTTTTGGCCTCACTAATGCTCCTGCTGTATTTCAGGCCTTAGTTAATGATGTCCTCAGAGACATGATAGGCCATTTTGTATTTGTTTACCTTGATGACATTTACATTTTTTCAAGGGACCCAGTCACCCATGTCCAGCATGTCCATCGGGTACTTCAGCGTCTCCTCGAGAACCGGCTTTTTGTGAAGAGGGAGAAGTGCGGATTCCATGTCCCGTCTGTATCGTTCCTGGGTTACATCGTCTCCAATGGACAGGTGAGGATGGACCCTGCTAAGGTGAGAGCAGTCCTGGAGTGGCCCGTCCCCAGTAACCGTAAGCAGCTCCAGAGATTCTTAGGGTTTGCCAATTTTTATAGGCGGTTCATCCGCAACTATAGCCGTGTCGCGGTCCCACTCACTGCTCTCACTTCCACTTCCCGTCAGTACCTTAATTAAAATTAATTAATTAATTACCTATGGACCCCCGAGGCTGAGAAGGCCTTCCTCGACCTTAAGACCCGCTTTACCTCGGCTCCCATTCTCATTCTGCCGGACCCCTCCAGGCAGTTCGTGGTGGAGGTGGATGCCTCAGACATCAGGGTGGGGGCTGTCCTCTCCCAACGTTCTACTGACGGTAAGGTCCATCCCTGCGCCTTCCTGTCCCACCGTATCTCTCCAGCGGAGAGAAACTATGACGTTGGGAACCGTGAGCTGCTGGCCGTGAAGCTGGCGTTAGAGGAATGGAGGCATTGGCTGGAGGGCTCGGAACAACCTTTCCTCGTTTGGACCGACCACAGAAACTTGGAGTACATCCGTTCGGCTAAACGGCTCAATTCCCGCCAGGCCAGATGGGCGCTGTTTTTTGGCCGTTTTAATTTTTCTCTTACTTTCAGGCCGGGATCCAGGAACGTGAAGCCCGATGCCCTGTCTCGCCTGTATGACAAGGAGGGTGAGACCAGTGCATCCCTGGACACCATCATGCCGGCCACCTGCGTGGTCGCGGCCGTCACCTGGGAGATTGAGGAGGCGGTCAGGACCGCTCAGCCCGACCCTGGAAACGGTCCTTCTGGTCGCCTATTCGTCCCTGACACGGTGAGATCCCGAGTGCTGCTATGGGCTCACGCATCCACCCTCACCTGCCACCCTGGGGTGACTAGGACCCTGGCGTTCCTCCGCCGGCGCTTTTGGTGGGCAACCATGCCTGAGGACACCAAGGCCTGTCCTGTGTGTGCCCGGAACAAGTCATCCAACCGGCCCAGTTCTGGCCTACTGCGCCCTCTGCCCATTCCCCGTCGCCCCTGGTCCCATGTGGCCCTGGATTTTGTTTCTGGTCTGCCGATGTCTGATGGTAAGACTGTTATTTTGACTGTTGTCGACCGTTTTAGCAAGTTTGCCCACTTTCTGCCCCTGCCCAAGCTTCCTTCCGCCAGGGAGACGGCGGATCTTTTGGTGAGGGAGGTGTTCCGGCCCCACGGCCTACCCACTGACGTGGTGTCTGATCGGGGACCACAGTTCACCTCTGCGGTTTGGAAGGCCTTCTGCTCCGCCCTTGGGGCGTCCATCAGCCTGACTTCTGGGTTCCACCCTCAGACCAACGGCCAGGCGGAGAGGGCCAACCAGAAGCTGGAGTCCACCCTGCGCTGCTTGGTGTCAGCCAACCCTTCTACCTGGGCGTCCCAATTACCGTGGGTGGAGTACGCCCACAACACCCTGACTACCTCGGCCACAGGTATGTCACCATTTCAGTGCCTTTACGGCTATCAGCCTCCTCTGTTCCCATTCCAGGAGGAGGAGATCCTGGTTCCGTCCGTCCAGGCTCACCTCCGCCGCTGCCATAGGACCTGGCATCGGGCCCGTGCCACCCTTCTTCGGTCCTCTGGGCGTTATCAACGACAGGCCAACCGTCGGCGTGTCCCTGCTCCCAATTATTCTCCTGGAGAGGTGCTGGGTCCCTCGGCGACATATCCTCGACCCTACGGTCGTCCAGGACTTCCACCGCCGACACCCCGGCAAGCCTGGTGGTCCGCCCAGAGGCGTCCGTCAGAGGGGGGATACTGTCACAGCTCCGCCCCTGGCTCATCAGCCGTCTATCAGTGGTGCCAGGTGTGGCCGATTAAGACCGCGACTGGCTCCTACTTAAGCTCTGCTCCTGCTTCCAGTCAACGCCAGATCGTAGCCATTTATGGATTCCCTGGCTGCCGACCTCCTGCCTGCCTGACTACCCTGCTCCCTGCCTGACCCCTGCCTGCCTGACACTACTCCTCCTACCTGATCCCCTGCCTGCCTGACTACCTGCTACCTGCCTGACCCTCCGCCTGTCTGCCGACCACTCCGCCTGCCTGACCCCCTGCCTGTCTGCCGACCACTCCGCCTGCCTGACCCCCAGCCTGTCTGCCGACCACTCCGCCTGCCTGACCCCCTGCCTGTCTGCCGACCACTCCGCCTGCCTGATCCCCTGCCTGTCTGACTACCTGCCTGCCTGCCTGACCCCCTGCCTGTGCTACAGCCTCCAGCCTGCTCCCCCTGACACCCCAACCCTTACAAATAAATCACTATTATTGTTGTACTACCTGTTCTCTGTTGTCTGCTTCTGGGTTCCGCCCTCTGGTGGTGACAGTCAGAGGTGGTAGATTTCCAAACGTATGCTGTGATCCTTTAAGGATAGATTTATTCATGCTAATGAACAATATATACATTTTAAGTCAATATAGAAATGTAATCATCAAACTGTAGCCTACATTGCATTTTTAAACGAGCATTCATAAGGATTTGGATGGCATTTTGGCCATCATGCTCTTTTTGGTATTTTTTTCTGGTTTCAGTAAGATGATATAACATTTTGGTGCAAATATACAGATAAGTAAACCAAAACTGGAGGCCAGAATGGCAAATATCTCCACAGCTACAGTGAACTTCCCAGGAGAGCTGACATAAGCTGGGATAAAGGTGATCCAGACAGCACAGAATATGATCATGCTGAAGGTGATGAATTTGGCTTCATTGAAGTTATCAGGCAGCTTTCGAGCCAGAAAAGCCAGCACAAAGCACAAGAGAGCCAGGAGTCCTATATACCCTAACACAGCCCAGAAGCCTATAGCTGAGCCCAGACTACATTCTAGAATTATCTTTTCTTTAAAGTGCTTCAAATTCTTGTAGGGGAAAGGAGGCGAGATTGTTAACCAAAGCACACAAATCAGGACCTGTATGAGAGTGAAAGCCAGAACACTGAGTCTTTGCTGTGGAGGACCAAACAATTTCATGACATTACTGCCTGGAAGTGTAGCCCTGAAGGCCATCAACACCACTATTGTTTTCCCCAGAACACAAGCCATACAGAGGACGAAGGTGATCCCAAACGCTGTGTGGCGCAGCATACAGGACCACTCTGTGGGCCGGCCAATGAAGGTAAGAGAACACAGGAAACACAACATCAGCGAGAAGAGCAGAAGGAAGCTCAGCTCTGAGTTGTTGGCCCTGACAATGGGAGTGTTCTTGTATCTGAAGAAAATGCACGCCACAATGCTCGTCAGGCAGGTTCCTAGCAAGGAGACAGCTGTAAGCAGAGCCCCCATGATTTCCGCATAGGATAGAAATTCAGTCTCCTTCTTCTTGCACTCATCTCTCTGCTTATTCGACCAGAATTCAGGATGACATCGCTCACAGGTGGGGGAATCTACAAATTCAATGTGAAAACAATATGTGACAGCAGCTGGTGAAATCGGGAACAAGTCAGCAACCAATCAAAACGTTCAGTGCTATTCTGAAAAATGTAAATAAATGTCAACGTTGTTGAAAATCAATGACACACTCGCTAATCAAGCCAAAACATTGCAATGCAATGGATTCGGTGAGTAATCCCCACTACTCTACACTAACTAAGTAGTTAGTTATGAAATAGCTATTAATTAGTTATCGTTAATAAGTTTCGTATTATACTCAAGATCAGATCACATACGATAATTAACAATAATCTCGTTTTAATAACATACGGTCACGTTATTCTGAGAAAGTTATCTTGTTATGATGAAATAATGATCTTGCTATTACATATCGTTTTAACATGATCAGATCATGTAAGATCATGTTATTACGATAGTACGAACACGACGATCATTCGATAACGACATATATTCAACGTTATAATTTGGCCAGATTTGTGCTATCCATAGTGTTGAGGCTTATGGCCGAGTACTGATGCAGTCCATGATGCCAGCTGTAGTGAGCAGGGTGCACAAGCAAAATAAATGTGTTAGATTATTGATAAATTATTAATTAACCTCTTTAATTTATAAAAGTAGCTTTATGAAGTTGAAAATTAGCTGGCCCACCTTTCTGGGTAAACAATGTGGAAAACATGCCATTGAGCTTATTAAAAGTAACCAGGGATGCATCTTGTTTGCTGTGCCACATTTTACCAACTTAACAGACTTTACATTTTAAACAAAGTCGGGGTGGCAGCCAATTTAAAACTGCGGAGGGCTATTTTAATGAACCAATGTAATCAATATTATTAGCAAGCACCCTACTCATTAGTGAAAACTCTTACTGAGTGACTTAAACAGAAGGGCTATGTACTGTAATAAAAAGCCAAACTTTATAATAATGTGATCATATCTTGTTATGATGATATAACTTATAACAACAACACACCTTTATTTTAAGTATGTGACCTTATCTCATTGTAACAAGATCATTTTCAATTATCTAATTCAATTGACTATACCTGTGATGTTGCTGATCTCCCCCTCTGCACATGGTATACAGTCATAACAGCAGACAGGCTTTCCTTTCTGCACGGCCTTACGAGTACCTGGGGGACAGCTCTCACTGCACACAGACACAGGCACCTGTAATGGAGCACAGATCAGTGACATTTTAGAGCAGTGCAACTCATCTAGAATGTACTATTTGATATTTACATTAAATATCTATATCTAATATATATTTTGAAGCAATTTAAGCTAACGTTGGTTAGCTCTAAGCTGGTAACTAATCAATCCCACCTGTTTACTATTCCTTGCCCAAACTAAGGAGCCATTTTCCACAATTAACTGTCTGTCCTGAGGTAAAGACGCATCATAGAGACCCACGTTGACAAGCTCCACACTACCGTCCTCTTTTGGCTGCCAGTTTATGATCTCATACTTTGCAGCGGGGTCTCCATTCTTGTTGAAATACACTTCCTCCCCCTCCTTTGTTCTGAACCGCACCTTTTTCACAAGATCCAAAATCTAAAAAGACATTTACATTTTACATTTTTGGCATTTAGCAGACGCCTGTATGCAAAGCGACTTACAACAAATACATAAGTAACTGAATCATCTATCCATCAGTCATAACAAGAAAAAGTATTAAAAAAATCTGTAGAAAAACTGTACAGGAGGGTAGAGGATGAACAGGTCTTAAGAGGGACAGTTCAAGTGTAGCCTGAAGAGATGGGTCTTCAGTCTACGGCGGAATATAGGTAGTGATTGGTTCATTATATACAAGTACATTTGAGTCTGTGAAGGGATTAATTACTCGACATGATACGATTTGAAACCATCTATTGTGAAAAACTCAATGTTCACACATACAGTATGTGTTATTGTAGTTCCAAGCACGCCTTTCCTGTTACTCCTACCTCAGTGCTCAACTCACCATCCGGGGCTCTGGCAGGGCCTTGTTGCCACATGTCGTCCCACAGCTGAGAACTTTATGGAGGGCATAGGCCACAGCATGCACTCCTTTATAGACATTATTAAAGATGGCCATGAAAGACAGGTCAGTGAAGGTGTTTTGCAGTCCGGACAAATCCTCATTGCCCGTGCACTTCCTCTGAGCATCCCCACGGCCCTCCCTCGGTCTGAACCTGCACTGAAACAGCGCCTCCCAGAACTCTGTGAAAAGGGCGCTGCCCGAGGACTTGAGAGGCTTCACATCCAAGATGAACTCCTTCATCCCAGTCACTCTGGCTTTGGGGATGGACAACCCTATGGCACCGTGCAGGGCCTGGTAACCCTCCACCCGTGCGATGAAGGGGTCTGAGATCCAACCCTCGGTGCCCACCCACTGGTAGCCCGTCACGTTTTGCCGGGCCAGCTCAGGCATGATCACTTGCAGGTCCAGGGGAGAGAGGAAGGTGACGATGACCTGCGACATGGAGGTCTTGATGATCTCCATCAACCTCCGCAGCTTCTCCGGAGGGTCGTTCCTGAAGAAGGCCTCGGAGTATTCCAGGCAGATGCCCAGCTGCTGGGCTGTCTCTGTGAACGTGGCCATACCTACAGTATATAATAACATATTCTGTTTAGCCGACACTTTTATCCAAAGCGATTTACATTGCAGTGAGTGCATACATTTTTCAGTATATATAGTCCCAGCGGGAATCGAACCCACAACCTAAGCATTGTTAGCGCCATGCTCTACCAACTGAGCCACAGAGGACCATACCGTTGTTGCCATAATCGTCGTCGGTTCTGATGGCGCCCACCCAGGTCCAGCCGAAGTGCTTGACCAGCTGTGCCAGCGCTCTGCTCTGGTGGTAGTCACTGGGGATGGTTCTGAGGAAGGACGGGTACCGGACTTTGTCACTGAGACACGCGCAGGTGGCAAAGTGGCTGATCTAGGGAAACGGTTTACACAGGGTTAACTCATGTTGGGAAAGATCACAGGTTACGATGTACATTCACTGTCTGTAAACATGTATAACACATCAATAATACAGGATTAAATCATGGTGGAAAAATGTTTGATTGCAGTGCAACAGAACTCATGGATATGGTTGACATTAAAGATAAACCTGATTATTGATGACAGATGCCTCCCTGGGTGACCAGACCTACCCACCAGTGGGATGTAAAAGGACCCAACAACAGTAGCGATGGCGCTGCTTAGAGATGAGGAGGACTCTCCTAGGATGGCCTGGACGTGGGCTGGTTTAGAACAGCGCTTCCCTGAAGCAGAGGCTGTCTCGTTGTAATCGTTAGCTAGGGTCAGTGCCACCCTCATAGCCCTGGATATAGCGCCACAGGAGTCGTACAGCTTGTACCCCAGTGAGACGCCAGGCAGCAGGGATGTGCTGTTGTTGATCTCCTCAATGGCAAAAAGCATAGCCTGGGCGTAGTGAAACGCCCTGAAATTCAGACTGGTCCAAAATGAGAGATGTTAACGTGAGGGTTTGAAGCTGGAGATGAAGATGGCATTTTATGCAGAACCCAAGAGGAAAAAAGTTTACTTGAGTGTAATAAACTCCTATGTGCACAAATACCATCAATTTGTTTGATTTCAAATACCCGCTTTTCGAGTATAGAGTCAAACATATTTAAAAGATCGGGGAAAAGTATATTTTGCATACTTTTTTTTCCACTTGAGAAGGTACATAAATTAATATTTTGTTATGATTCATCAAAATGTCCTGATTCTATAACCCCAGGAAATCAGATATTTTGAATGTCTGTACCTTCCCCTTGAAATGAACCAGTAGCCTTTTCTCAGAACATACTTTATGTCTTGCCAATCCTAACCCTGGCTATAAGAAGATGCTTACCTGGTGCACTGCACAGGCTTTGGGTTGTGTGTGTAGGCGTGATATCTGTTCTCATAGCTGCTGTGGAAGGAGAATATCCCCCCCAAGATGATGTCTCCGTCCTTGGACAGCTGGGGGTACTCTGGCCCCCCTCTGCGCCTGCACACTGGCTCCTCAGCCATGGATAGATGGTCAACTGTCACCAGCAACAGCTGTAGGATGGTCCATCCCTGCTCCGGCCATCTCTGTGTAGACAGCATGGTTCACGGCTGGCATCACAGGCGCCCGAACAGAGGCAGGGCAGGGCTGACGCCCATATTTATACAGTGTGGCACAATGCGATAACAGAGAAACAGTACAGATATACCCCACGGGGAGGTAGAGTACCGCTGGGTCTCCCGGGCGTTGTCAGGGTGATTGAGAAAAACTTTTACTCTAGAACTTGAGTAAAACTGTGATTGAAAGGCTTGAGAGGTTATTTGGTGTCTGTTTCAGTCTGTGGTCCTAGAAATGACTGTTGATGCTAATGTGGTTACAAAAAAAAAGATTTAAGTCGATTGTTATGTTAAAATTGCTTCAAAACGTTCTCTTATATCAACACACCTTTCTGCTTTTGGTTGAACATTGTCAGTGTGGTTTGCACTAGCTCACACATAGGGTGATGACAATGTAGGCCTATTATCTTGACTTAAAGGAGGCAGGAAGGGCTAAAAAATCAGACTGGAGATGTTTTATCATTTTTGAAATCAGTTTTTCAGGTTTTATTTGATCTACTATTGCAGTACAGCATGCACTATAGCCATTTCACGACAAACATTCTGTACTTGAAGAGTGATATCCCTGTTTAGGAATACCTTATTTTGCATTGGACATGTGCTGTAGGTTCATGTAGCTATTATGCTGCAAATTCCATGTACAGTACATATGCCCCTGTATGTGCAAGCACATATACAGTATGCTGTGGACATCAGTTCTATGTGGTCAGGTGTAAGTAGTCAACATGGTTTTGGATGAGATAGCAGACCATGCCAGTCCAGAGCAAGCCAGTGAGGGAGAGGGTCAGAGAGAGGCTGGTGTGGGAGGTCCTGATCTGGGTCAGAGAACAGCAGGCGCAGGGGGGGAGCCAGCCTGTGGAAGCAGAGCCAAGCTGTCATTGGCAGCTGGGGGGAGAACAGTGCTGCTGAAACACTCTGCTGTGTAAGTTTGTTTGGATATGCGACAGCAGCTGATGAAACCAGGCACAAGTCGCCAACCGACAGACCATTCAGTCTTTTATTCTGAAAAATTTAAATAAATATAAACGTTGTTGAAAATCAATGACACACTCGCTAGTCAAGCCAAAACACTGCAATGCAATGGATTCGGTGAGTAATCCCCACTACTACCTAGTTAGTGTAGAGTAGTGGGGATTACTCATCGAATCCATTGCATTGCAATGTTTTGGCTTGACTAGCAAGTGTGTCATTGATTTTCAACAACGTTAACATTTATTGACACATTTCAGAATAAAAGTCACCAGCTGCTGTCACATATGGCTGTGCTCTGGGTCTTGAGTGAGGGGACATGAGGGATTGATGGAGTTATTTTCATGTTTATCTTAAAGGGCCTTTGACTCTGTCTTTCCCATCATGTGTTTCTTTGTGTTTTGCTCTGGCCTCAGTAAAATAATGAAACATTTTGGGGCAAATATACAGAAAAGCAAACCAAAACTGGAGGCCAGAATGGCAAATATCTCCACAGCTACAGTGAACTTCCCAGGAGAGCTGACATAAGCTGGGATAAAGGTGATCCAGACAGCACAGAATATGAGCATGCTGAAGGTGATGAATTTGGCTTCATTGAAGTTATCAGGCAGCTTCCGAGCCAGAAAAGCCAGCGCGAAGCACAAGAGAGCCAGGAGTCCTATATACCCCAACACAGCCCAGAAGCCTATAGCTGAGCCCAGACTACACTCTAGAATTATCTTTTCTTTAAAGTGCTTCATATTCTTGTAGGGGAAAGGAGGGGAGATTGTTAACCAAAGTATACAAATCAGGACCTGTATGAGAGTGAAAGCCAGAACACTGAGTCTTTGCTGTAGAGGCCCAAACCATTTCATGACATTACTGCCTGGAAGTGTAGCCCTGAAGGCCATTAACACCACTATTGTTTTCCCCAGAACACAAGAGATACAGAGGACGAAGGTGATCCCAAATGCTGTGTGGCGCAGCATACAGGACCACTCAGAGGGCCGGCCAATGAAAGTAAGAGAACACAGGAAACACAGTGTCAATGAGAAGAGCAGAAGGAAACTCAGTTCTGAGTTGTTGGCCCTGACAATGGGGGTATATTTATGAATAAAAAACACAATTGCTACCAGAACAGTAACACAGGTTCCAACCAAGGAACAAATAACAAGAACTATGCCCATGATTTCTTCGTAGGTAAGGAATTCAACAGTTTTAAGTACACAGCTGTCCCTGTTTTCATTGGACCAGTACTCCATGTCACAAGGAGAGCAATCATTAGAATCTGTAAGGAAATTAGAAAATAATAATTCCATTACTTGTCTTATTTTTCCCTTATTGATATCTCTTTGTCCTAATTACAGTAACAGAGGATGCAAACTGTTATATATGTATTTACTATACCTGTGATGTTACTGATCTCCCCCTCTGCACATAGTATACAGTCATAACAGCAGACAGGCTTTCCTTTCTGCACGGCCTTACGAGTACCGGAGGGACAGTGCTCACTGCACACAGACACAGGCACCTGAATTGGATAGGAACAATAGATTAATAAAGTTAATGTATTTGCAGAATCATTGGGGTGGTGTTAACAATTTAACATTCGGACATTAAGTTTTGCTGGGGTATAGGAGAGGTGACCAAACCTATTACTTATAGCTGCGAAGTATTTTTTTTTTTTTTAAGGGATAGTTTGTACAGTATGTGTTTTTGAGACACAGTGATATCCTACCTCAGTCTTGCCCTCAGCCCACATCAGTCTCTGGTTGATGTTGAAGCGCTGGTCTGCGGGAAGTGAGGCGTCATACAGACCCACAGTGTTAAACTGCATGGACCCGTCCTCCGCCTGCTGCCAGTTCACCAGGTCATAACGTGCCACCGGGTCTCCGTTGGCATCAAATGAGACCTGCTCGCCTGTCTTCACCCTGAATCTCACCTCCCTCAGGTACTCAAGCACCTGGCGGCACAACATGGAGAAAAAAGGGTGCAATGACTGATTGATATCTAGAATAGAGTTGCTTGTGGCCTACTCTACTACTTGTTATTATAAGATCACCTGCTGTGGTTTCAAGCTTGGTCTGTTGCTGCCCTGAGTGTGATTATTCAAGTCTTGTATAAGGTTATGTAGGGCATGTGCAACAGCATACGCTGCTTTATAAACTTTATTAGTAATTCTCAGCTCTGACACATCAGTGTATTGGTTCTCCAGTTCTGCCAAGCTTTCTTCTCCTGTGCACAGAGTGCCACCCCCATTACTGTCCTTTTCAAAGGAGCACTCAAACGCCATCTCCCAGAATTCCTTCAGAAGGTTGTTGTTCGGGGCCTGGGAGGGGTGCACCCTGTCTAAGAACCCCTCCAGACCGTCCAGTCTGGCTTTCCCGATGGCGAAGCCCACCGACCCCCTAAGGAAGCTGAAGCCCTCGTTCTCTCCCAGGCTTCTGGACGTGATCCAGGACTCACTGCCCACCCACTGCAGCCCTGGGACCATATCTAGTGCCAGCTCATCTAACAAGGGGATGATATCTCCCATTGCCATGAAAGCCACCACCACTCTGGCCGAGCCCCTCCTCATGACCTGGATGACCTCCAGAATCCTCTCTCTGGGGTCGGTGCGGTAGATGGCCTCTCTGTACTCGATGCAGATGCCCTCCTGACGTGCTGCCTCAACAAAGGTGGCCATGCCGTTGTTGCCGTAGTCGCTGTTGCTGTTCACCGCGCCCACCCAGGTCCAGCCAAAGTGCTTGACCAGCTTTGCCAGCGCTCTGCTCTGGTAGAAGTCACTGGGGATGGTTCTAAAGAAGGAGGGATACTTCTCTCTGTTGCTGAGACACGCACAGGTGGCAAAGTGGCTGATCTGAGCGATTTTCATAGAAGAAAAAGGTCAAATTGGCATAAGCTTAGTTAAAACAGAATATCAACAATGCATATTTACCACCCATTATCTCCTATTGCTCTGAAAAGCCAATAACCATGTATATATTTCTCACCACAGGGATGCTGAAGGGTCCAGCCACGGAGGATATCCCAATGGTGGGCGAGGAGCCAGACTCCCCTATGATGGCCATGACGGTGGGGGATCGGGAGCAGGAGTTGTTCCCATCACTATGCCTGTTCATTAGGGCCAGTGCTGAGCGGATGGCCATGGGGACATATCCACAGGCATCATAGATCTGGTAGCCCAGAGACATGCCTGGCAACAGCTCGCTGCTGTTGTTGATCTCCTCCAGGGCGAAAATCAGGCTCTGAGCAAACTGGAACTCACGCAGGTTCAATCTGGACACAGGTGGAGAAACAACTGATATGTGAAGCGTTTAGGCCAAAATGTGAAATACGCAAGCATAGATTGTGAATCAAAACATTATATAGACAGTTACAAATATTTGAGAGTCCAATATTTCAGAACCAATGAACATATTTTTTATTTTTTAATTTATCTAATAGCACAATATATCTAGCACAGTAAATACAGTTATATTAAATATTATTGAGCTGTATGCAGCATAGGTGGATCTACACTAGCTTCAAGCTTTCTAAGCAGATGAAAAATACCCAGTTGTTCTGTATACCAACCTGACACAGGACATTATCTCTGGTTTGGATGTGTATGAGTGAACCTTCACTACCACCTTTCTGTGGATCGAGAATGCAGCTCCGATGTTGATATCCCCCTCGGCAGACAGCAGTGGCAGAAATGGCTGGCCCAGCAGAGAGCAGGGTGGGGTTGCTGCCAGTGTCGCTCTGCCCTTCACCACCACCAGTAACAGTAGCAGTACTGACTCTGTCCCCAATGCCATGGCAGCTGTATTTGGGAAGAGCATGCAAAGGGGCTCAGATCTTTATAGAGGTTTGAGTGCCCTCAAAGAACTGGAACTGTCCACACCCTCCCTCCGAGTTACCTAGGAGATTTTGTTGATGCTTGCATGATCGGCTATTTTTATTATTATTCCCACTGGTCCGACTCCCACAACTTTTCAGATAGGAACACCAAATGCACTATTGTGCAGACTAAGTTTAAACTTTCTACTTATTTATACTTTTATATAATAACTCAAAAGTGCTAAAATGAACATAGAGGTCAATAGGCATCAATAGTTGCAATGTTTAGAACCCCACTGCTCCATTGAGGCTAGAAACAGCAAAACAAGTGTATAATGTTCAGAAAACAAAAAATCAACACCCTGAACATACCTGGATTAATTAATATGGGATGTAATAGAGACTAGTTGCTAATTCAGATTTATAATTCTAGTTTCATATTCATGCATTGTTACTTACACCATGGACAAGGACCATGTGATAACAATATCATCATTGTTGTTGTTTATTCTGAAGTTTAGTATTACAAATAGTAGGTAGATTTAAGGGCTTACAGGTGTGATTTCTACATTAGTTGTTGAAGTGTGCTTTGTATCAAATTCCAGATCCTCTCTTCTTATTCAGAATCAGTTTAATTCCTCTAACTTCTTAATTGCCTTAATTCAATTCCATCTGTAGACCAATTTAGTTGAGTTAATTTACATTTTCTAGTGATTTAAGTCACCTAACGCCATTAACCTCTTTAATTAGAACTACAGCATATGTACAGACAACTTGCAACAAACGTGTTACCATAACATTTATGGTGTATTACAGGGCATTGTTGCCCGAATAGTTTAAAGTCGGATTGAAATGGAAATCATTAATGACATTAATAGTAATTAATGACGCTCATAGTAATGCCCAAACATTTTTTTTTATTGTAATTCTTGACTTTCAAATGGTAAGTTTCATAATAATAAATGAAGATGTTTCGATGTGTACCACCTCCTTTCATATAGCGCTGATAATAACTGTCACCTCTGACCTCATGTCAGAGTTTAAAAGCTAGCTAAGATAATAGCTGGTGAATGTTAGCATGAAACCTAATTTCCCTGCTGCTAGATGTCGGGAGATTTTAACCCAGGAGATTTTCTCTGAATATGAATACTCTACCAGCCAATATCAGGTATGCTACTCTTTTAGTGAGTAAAGAGTAACCTATCTGTGAAATGTTAATAGTGTTGAATGGATAGCTAGTAGCCTACTAGCTAGCAACAAACTGTAGCCTAATATTGATTGGCTGGAATGATTGATCAGCATAACCATAAAATATTTAATAAACTTTACTTTGAATGTGTATATATAAAATGTGAAAGTATATATGTGGGGGTCTTTGTGTTTCGTTTGAAATTGTACATTTAGATTTTCAATATGGTGTTTCTACCCTGACTTTTATTTTGACATGCCATCCAGGGGCGGCGCTAGGGGGTGGCTACTGGGGCTCAAGCCCCGGATGTTTTCTGAAAAGCCCCGAATGTTTTACTTAAAAAAAAAATTAAAAAATCGTGAGTAACGTGCAGTACCGGAGTCCAACAGAGAGGCAAGCAGCTGCGCGACATTAGCCTGCATACTGCGTAGCCTACCCTGCCCTGAAGAAGAAGTGATCTCAATCAGTGCCTGACTTGCAAAAGTGTAAGGATGGATATCCGAAAGTTGTTTTCAACAAAACAAGCGCCAAGAACTGTTGCAGCAGCCGTATCAGCAGCTGACAACAATGACATCACCAGCAGTGATGACATAGATGATGTTTCAGGTTTGTGAATCTTATTAGAAAGGTGACTGACTCACTGACACTACTTTTCCGGTTTGCTAATGCTAGCTGGCTATCATAACATAACGTTATGTTATAATGAAAATGAAACATAGCAAGGTACTGTTACGGTACATGGTAAGAAATCAAACAAAGGATAATACTTATGGAATGGAATGGAATGGAATGGACTTTATTTGAAAAACAGATGGAATGAAGTGGTTATTCACTTTATACAAATAAAGTGAATAACAGGCTGATAGTCTTTGATATCTGCACTCTGGTTGACTGAGTAACAAGTGAAAAAGAATGATGTAACGTTAATGTTACAGCTAGTAAACATGGAGTAACCACATTAAGTATGCCCTTATGGTAGTATGTATGTATACAGAACATGACTCAAATCTATCCTAAGATGTAACGCTAACTAACTAAGTTTGTTTAATGTCCCAGGGGGGATTTGATTTCACAGTACTATACACAGGCCAACAATACATGTAATATATCGTCATATAACACAGGACAAGACTCTAAATACAATATAAGTGGTGAGCACAGAGTCTGCCCTGATATACATACTGTAACATAACTAGCCTCAGCCCATCAATTATGTAATTCTATACAAATATAAATGATGGTGACTGGCAGGGGGAGCTACGTGTGCTGACCTCCCTCTGTGCCCAGAACCACCACAATTAGTTTGCTTCATTAAAGGGTGTGAATGTATATGTGTTCTCCAGTGCCTTTTGTCCGCTTTAAGGTGGTGGTAAGTTGAAGGTTGAAGGCAAAATTTTCCGGCGCGCTCTGCGCGCACATTATATTCTCCCTCTGGGCTAAGCCCCGGATCTCCTACGATCCTAAATCCGCCCCTGATGCCATCAATGGCTTGCGCGAGGCATGTAGGGATGCCTATGAACGAAAATATTACGGTGAAACAATGAATCTATTGAGAAAGGAATTTGAATAAATAATTTTGTTTTCTTAATCCACTACCTCGTAACCTAGCACCTAGGTGGACGTCGGACAAGGTATTTTGCTGTCATACGGTATATTGGCATGCCCCGTGGCATGGACCCCCCCCAACTCAGAAGTTGACATCAGACAGCACGCTGCTCCACCGTTTTCTAGTGTGCACATTATAGTCAAATATCAACATGAGTCAACTCTCTAACAATGAATACGGTGAGGTATCCAGTAGTACACAGTCTATTCTAGCACAAGCAATTGAATCAGACGCGCCTCTTGAACTCACACTTACAAATGCCCGGAGGTTAGAACAGCAGTACGATGGCGCAGGTCCGCTCTACAATGCAGTCTAATTAACGGTCATTTAATTAATAATAATTAATAATAATAATTTTGCCATTTAGCAGACGCTTTTATCCAAAGCGACTTACAATTACGAATTACAGGGACATTCCCCCTGGAGTAACTGAGGGCTAAGTGCCTTACCCAAGGGCACACTAGTAGTGGTGTGGCTTCAGGCGGGATTTGAACTCACAACCTTCCGATCACAAGTCCAACTCACTATCCACTAGACCACCACTACCCCAGTAGAACACCTGTGCGGCGGAGTGATACATAGTTAAAAGTCCCAGTGCTGTTATACTGTATATCAGTGGTCTTCAACCGGGGGTCCGTGACATTCTTCACCAAAATAATCAGTGAGAATTCAAATATATAACAAAAATGAGATTGAGTAAAGTACGAGCATTAATAGGGAATAATAAGCAACTTTTGACAAAAACAATTTACAAAATAAATTATGCCCATGATGCAGAGTCTAACATAAAGTCAGCTGAAAAAAAAACACCTGTCTAGCAAGCTAGGTGTTGGCTAAAACGCTGCAGTTCGGTCTTCATTGCGAAATTAACGTTAATTAATAACTAGCATAACGTTACTAATTTAGTTAGTTTGATAATAACAAACCCGCCTCTTTGCTTCTCTATGCGCCGTTCCTTTACCATTCCGAGGTCAGATGGCTTTCCCGTGGATCAGTATTGGCGCGCGTCTTTGAATTACGCACAGCTATCCACGAGATTCTGCTACCACGCGGAGCTGGCTGCGCATTTCAATGCATTTCCGCGGATTCCGCGGTGCCCTCGCCTGACGTGAAATGCGCAATTGTTCTCACTTGGAGGCACTCGAAAGTCAATTTGAGAAGTACTTTTCTGAGACTGAGTCTTGGAGAAAGCACAAGACATGGATATGGTTTCCATGCAAAGACAATGCATCCGTACGGCTCAAATCTGACAGCCGCTGAGGAAGATCAGCTGATCGACCTAACCACAGACAGTACACACAAGAATGTGTACGAGTCACAGCCTCTCACCCAGTTCTCGATGAGCCTCTTGCCTTTTGCAACAACTTATCTTTGTGAAAGTGGATTCTCCTCCCTCCCTCACCTACCTGAAGAGCAAATACCGTTCCAGACAGCAGTCTGAGGATGACATGATGCTCTGCCTGACCACCTCCATCTCCCCCAGAATAGACAAGCTGTGTGTACCACCAACCAGGGCCAGTCATCTCACTGAGGTAGGCATACCTGGCTTCCTGAAGCTAAAAGTTTCATTGTTGAAAAATAATAATAATAGAAAATATAAGCCTCATCAACAACAACAACAATAATAATAACCAATCATAATTATGCATGAACGTTTTATCAATCATAAACACATATAGGCTAATAACCCAGTATATAAATAGGTTAATACGGTGAAAGAAAAGGTGAATGAAGTAAATATAAAAGTTATTATAGGCTTTAAAATGTGAGACATTTAAAAATATATATTACATGTGGGGGTCCCTGTTCTGTTTGTCTCTCGTCCAAGGGGTCCTTGGGTTGAAAAAGGTTGAAGACCCCTGCTGGATATCGTAACTCATGGAATGCCTCTTGTCCAATCAAATTACTTGGTCGGAACTAAAGGCCGGTTTAGGCTTCTGCGTAAAGTCGACGCCGTAGGCTACGCGTAAGCTTACGTAGTCCCGCATGACCGTGCGTAGCCTTGACGTGCTCCTCTCAAAAAATCTAACCACGCGTCAGAGCGCACGTAACCGTAAGCTCTGTGATTGGTCCGCTTGGTAGAACATGATTCAGACAAGATTCCGACTCTCTCGTCGACCAAAATGCGGAAGTCATGACAGAAATGTCATTCACCTTTTCTGTAATTACTTATTAATAACGATTTGAAAAATTATGCTAACCATCGTATTATCTTAGTTTAATGTCATTTCAATGCATCATAGAACGTTTATATACAACAAACATAACAACAAAAAGATCGCTATTATGCCGCTTTGAGCTTTGAGCTGAGTTCCTAACCGGAAGAGGCACAGCACAGGGGCTGAAAACACACTGCCACCTAGCGATGTGACGGTGTAATTGCAGCGCGGACCAACGTCGAACTATACACTTGAGAGCCCTCGTGTAGTCTACGGCGTAGCCGCACGTAAATTCGACGCAGAAGCCTAAACCGGCCTTAACTGTTGTATAATGTCATTTTGACTTTACTCTCTCACCTGAAAAAAAAGTCGTATGTCCAACTATAAAAAACAGACATTTCCAATGCTTCAATCCACTGTCCATGTACTGTAAATATGCCATTATGGTATTACCATAAAGCCCAATTCTAGCAGAATAAGAACGATAGTATATCTACTTTAAGTAAAATAATAAAGTGCATCCAGTTAGCTCTTTAGCTGGCATGTGTGCAGCAGACTAGCTCATCTAATCACCTGGGCTAGCTAGTTAGCTTGCTAGTTCTTTAGGGCTCTGCACACAGCGTGCGATTTCTGTTGCGCATCAACGTTCCATTTTGAAGTTTGAATGGAAGTCTATGAGAACATCGCATTTACCCACACACGGCCCCGATTTTAATCGCACGGCGAACATTCGATTCCATTCATTTTGAATGGGACAAAGCACACGGCGTGCGAGTTTTGTCGCACTGCTTTGTCCCATTCAAAATGAATGGAATCGAATGTTCGCCGTGCGATTAAAATCGGGGCCGTGTGTGGGTAAATGCGATGTTCTCATAGACTTCCATTCAAACTTCAAAATGGAACGTTGACGCGCAACAGAAATCGCACGCTGTGTGCAGAGCCCTTTTGACACTATTTACATACCATGGAACTATAATCAGACACTTTCTAGTCACAATAATAACGACCAATTTGAACCAACTTGCTCTGTTAGAACACTCAGCAATTATATTTGCTAACGTTTCAACTTGCTTACTTTCCATCTGCAGACATCTCACCCTGCAAAAACTCTCTCGCGTCGCGCGTGCACACTCGCGCACAATCTTGTATGCGAGTGTGTCCAGCGCGAAGCGAAGTGTGGAGATAGGTTTGTCTATGCGAGACTACTGGCGGACTAACGTTACCAACGAGCCCATGGGCTTGCCACTCGCCAGATTCGGGTTGGGTGCGTTTAAAAAAAGCTGATATTTTAGCCTACTTGTCAGATGTTTGGTGTCTATGTCCGTAATAATTCCTCTTTCTTGGGGGGGCGGGTGGTTCCGTGGTAGGGGAAACACTGAAAGTTAAATTAGCTGAAAAAGCTTAATGTCAAGCCCTGACAACACTATTTGTACTTTGAAATTGCATGCATGTATTATGTATGTCACACTAATGTTTTTCAAACTACTGTTACAATTAATTTTGTTCCGTTTGTATTGGAAACTGTTATTAAACAGTTTATAAGAGTACAGTAACATAATAGACTAGTGTTTTGATGCTAGCTCCGAAATGTTAGCTAGCCAGCTCTTTGTTTGTGAGCCAGGGCCATCCAGGTAGAAACAAACAACTACAATTAATTTGGTTCCGTTTGTATTGGAAGCTGTTATTAAACAGTTTATAACAGTACAGTACCGTAATAGACTAGTGTTTTGATGCTAGCTCCGAAATGTCTCCGCCCCGCCTACGACTCGTTTTTTGGCACTAATACCCTTCTTAAAGCACATATTTTATACTCTCGCAATGTAGTTGGCATCTTGGTGACGAATCTCTCCCAGATCCACGTCAAACTCCTTATAGCGTTAGCTAGCTGGCTAGATAAGTTAACTTAGGCTGTGTCCACCAACGAGCTGTATATTAAGCTAAACTGCACCAAGCTAAGGTAAATAGATAGCCAGTGTTAGCTAGTGCTAATGTTCACCATCTCTGTAATCAAACAGTGCAGGCAACCCATGCTGTTCTGTGAATGAAACAAGCTATTGACTGATGGCTGCCTACTGCCAAATCATATTATTACAGCAAACATGTCGGTAGTTTGGCATCTGTTCTCTGAACAACAAGGAGAGGCGTATTCCGACATTGACTTCTGTTATCGTTTTCGCGATTTCAAAATAAAAGCGTGAGCTAAGCGTTGTTGAAAATGATTGACACATCGCTAGTCAACTAACACAGCTTGTTTTGTGAGCCTGCTAACAATGTAAAGTAGTGTCATAGTTAACTAGGTAGCAGTGGGGATTACTCACCCAATCCATGCATTGCAATAGTTTGGCTTGACTAGCGAGTGTGATGTGATTTTCAACAATGTTGAAATGTATTTCCATTTTCAAATTAAAAGTCTGAACATTTTGATTGATGACTTCTTCCCCCTTTCACCAGCCGCTGTCCCACTTTTTTGTGAACCATAAGTTCCCACTGTCTGACTTAAAGAAAAGAAAAAAAGGACATGCTAGATTAATTGTGTATTATGCACACAATAGATTAATTATGGAGGAACGGGTGTGCATATCACACTGTCAGACAGAGCTCCACAGACAGAAGCTGACCACTATCATAACAACACAAAGTGTGAAACAGCTCCTCAGAAAGGAGACCCCACTCCCAGCAACCAAGCAGCTGAGAAGATCAGGCTGTGCTGCACCTAAACTGCCAGCATATCCAATGCAGAGGTGGGTTGTGTGAGTGTAGAGAAGAGTAGCAACATTGACTTAATGGTTCTGTGAGAGGAGCTTCTTCAGAGCAAACGATTGATTTAAGTCATAATTGTCATAAAAGTCATAATTGATTTAAGCAGTGTTTCCTCCAGGAATTTTTACAATGGTGGCGGGTAGTGCATGAAACGCGCACGCGCGCTCAAAACAACGACGTAATTTCAGCCAAAACTCGAGGATGGCCCAAAAAAATAAAATGTTTTCCTGTACTTCTCCCGTGTGTCTCTTATTGTCTGTGTCTGCATGTTTTTCCAGCATGTAATTCCGTTGTCAATAAAAACAAAAACACTGATCTGACGTTTTTTTTCACAACGTTATTACTTGTCACTTTAAGCCCAGGAGGGAGTTAGCGATTAGCGATGTTTAGCTTAGCTTAGTTTAACAGAAGTATCTTCACTTTTAACATGACTTCCCGTGGTCGTAGAGGGCTGGTCGACGGCTTAAAATGACCGTGTAGACCTGTAGACCTTATCCAGCTATAGTCTTGTGTTTCTACCCCGGGCATAGCCGGTGTTATTCACGGACAAACACTCCTGTTAGAGTGGTTCTAGTACACTGGACATAGGGAACACATAGAGAGGCTTCTCCTCTCTCTCTCCATCCTACACTACACTACACTACGCATCCTATACTACACTACACTACGCTAGCTCGCGGTGTTCGGGTGACAGCCAGGGCGCGTTCGTAAATACGCTCTGGAAATCTGATCAGCACTCACGGAATGCCTCTTGTCCAATCAAATGACTTGGTCCCTTTATGACGTTGAACCCAGTGTGCGCTCCGGGGCTCTCAGAGCGAATTTACGAACGCAGCCTCAAGTTCAATACTCGCGACACACACGGACTGGTCCAGTTTCAGCGCTTGTGGGTGTGTCTAGCGCTGTGAAGGTCTGAAAAGCGGCCTAAATCTTTCTTTTTTTGGGGGGTTGAGAAATCTGAATGGTGGCGGAGGAAATTCCATCGTGGCGGTCCGCCACGATGAAATGCATGTAGAGGAAACACTGTTAAGTCATTGGGGCGGCTGTGGCTCAGGAGGTAGAGACGGCCTCTTATGATCGCAAGGTCGGCAGATTGGTGGTTCAAGCCCCGGCTGGCCACATGTCGAAATGTCCTTTGTGCAAGACACTGAACCCCAAATTGCTCCCAGTGAGTAGGGTTGGGTACCGTTTGGTTTTATTCGATACCGGTGCCAAATCGGTACTTTAAAAACAGTACCGGTACCGAAACAGTACTTAAATCGGTACTTTTGATAAAATAAAATAAATCTATATAGAAATCCAGGATTTTTCACATCAGTGGTCACTGACGCGATTTTCCGAGTGCACACCATTAATGCAGAGCGGCGATGTTTTATATAAGGTGATCAAATACCAACATATCCTGACGCTACAGCTGCAGCAGAACATGGGGAACTACAGCACTGAACATAGGTTACCGTATAATATACATGTGACTGACAGATCCGCCCAAGACACACACACACACACACACACACACACACAGTGAAAGATAATCAGCTCATTGAATATGAAGTACACAAGAGTACACACAGAACCGGGAACGCGCATACAGCACTGAACAACATCCGTAGAATATACATTTGTGACTGACAGTCACATACACACACATACACACACACACTGAAAGATTATCAGCTCATCAATATGAAGTAGGCCTACATGAGAGTACACGCACAAAACGGGCTAATTAACTGTTTACACAAGTAAAATCACAGTGTGACAGTCAGATGAAGCATTCGGTAAACAATCAACAGCAAGGTAATGCATCAGCTGAGTTAAAGAAAACCAACTTTTACCTTTGATGACACCGACATGAGCTCTGTTTTCCCATACCTCCGCCGTTCTGTTCGTGATGATTTTAGATTATTTTTGCACAGCGCATATTGCCCTGTAATTAGACCATGCGACCACAGCTTCCGTGTGTCTCTTATTGTCCAAATGTTCCCTGAATTTTAGCTGCATGTTTTTCCAGCATGTAAATCCGTTGTCAATAAAAATTCGACTCCAATTCTTTCCCCCTGCCAATAAAACGTTGTTAAAGTGATGGAGAGACGCAAAGGAGAGGGATTTCCTGAAATCCACATTTCCCGCTAAATTCAGACCAATCACAAAACTGTTTTGCAAGCGCGTTGCCTCGGACTTGTTGAGAGCGATTCAGTCTCGGATTACATGCACTGAGTGGACAGTTTAACAGGCGATGTCACGTGCGGTTGCATGTAACGTCCGTTTCGGACACCAGGGGGCGAGAGAGGAACCGAAACGAGGCACCGAAATCTCTGTTGCAATTCGGTTCGGTAGGTACCGAATGTAAAGTAACCGGTACCATACCGGTACCGGTTTTCGGTACCCAACCCTACCAGTGAGCGGGCTGGCGCCTTGCATGGTAGTTTGCCGCCATTGGTGTGTGAATGTGTGTGTGAATGGGTGAATGAGAGGCCGTTGTAAAGCGCTTTGGATAAAGGCGCTATATGTGTGCAGTCCATTTACCATTTCATAACCGCTTTTTATAACACTAGCCCCCACCGAACCGCCCCTCCTGTCCGCAACGACTTCGGATAGTTCTCTCTTTTTTCACCATAGTTGTGTTTGCATCCCTGATTAGTGTAATGCACTAAGTAGCAGAAGCAGTGTACAGTGTTCATGGAAAGTAGTACAATTGCAATTTCAGTTGAGAAATATTGGCCCTGTATTGGTAATATGTTTTACTTTTAATATTAAAGAAATTATTCTAAAGAATATGATTGTATGGTTTTCTTGATAGCTGATTTATTTGTTGAATAATGTGACGATATGGCTGTGAGTAGGGAAATGCAAAGCATAGTGGGGTGAAAGCATGTGAACCAGGGACAGGGCTAGGGGGTGGCTACTTCTCAAGCCCCTGATGTTTTCCCACAAGCCCCGGCATATATAGTCAATATCATTCTAATTCCTAATCGCCTCCATACTCTCAGTTAACTTAAGTTATGTGTTTTGCTTCACAAGCATGTGTGTCTTAATTACAAACGCGTATGAAAAAAATGTGCGTGGTCAAGTGGTACTCATAAACATTTCTGAAGGTTGGCAGGTCTGGAAAACGGTTTATGTCGGCATTTCCCGGGACATGCCGGCATGTACCAAGTCGACGGTTTATCCTGGCATGTCCCAGGAAATGTCGGCATAAACCATCAGGATGGTTCATGTGGGATAATACATTCTTACTTTTAGCACCATGGACAGCGCCAGCGGCATGGACGGGATTTGCTTCACAGTGTATTTAATTAATAGCCTACTAAAGCAGCCTATATTACATCAATCAAAACATATGTCTAGCCTACATGCAGTGAACTCTAAAAGTAGGACCAACACATGTGTAAATGGGGAATGCGGAGTCTGCTATGTAAGGGATAAAGTATGGCCAGCCGGTCAAATCCCTTCAGTGCTTTACGAAACCTCTCGGCTTCGCCTCGGGGTTCCCAACGCACTGTCGGGCTTTTATTTTTGACCGACATTATCCCGCCTATTACACGGCTAGGCTACTTACCAACGACATGAATAATTAATCTTGTGAGAGGCGACATGGTGGCTGCTCTCCGTGTCAGATGAATCTTCTCGACGTCTGACCGTCTGACCATCATTATCAAAGCTAATATCTCCTCATATCCTTCTCAGTATCATACATCATTTCTTTGCAATGGTGGAAATCAAGCTCAACAACAGCTCAACTGTGTGTCAACAAGTTACTGAAATGCGCTCCTCTCACTTTGATGCACGCACGCGTAAAGGTGGCGCCGGAGCACTGGCCTTGTTTTGTGAACATTGTTAGCAGGTTCACAAAACAAGCTGTGTTAGTTGACTCGTGAGTGGGTAATTGATTTTCAACAATGCTGAAATGTATGCATTACCTATGTTTGCACTAGGTCAGCCTACACATATGGGTATTATCTTGACTTAAAGGAGACGGGGGTATTCCATCAACGTTGCTAAAGGACAGTCCAGCTTTATTTTAAGTCTTACGAGAAATAAGCGATTTTCCTTTAGTGACGTTGTTGGAATACCCCCCAGGTGAGGCAAAAATCAGACTGGAGATGTTACGTCATCAATCTTTTATCAGGTTTTATTTGATCTACTGTTGCAGTACAGAATACTCTGTAGCCATTTCACGATAAACATACTGTACTTGAAGAGTGATATCCCTGTTTAGAAATACCTTATTTTTGCATTGGACATGTGCTGTAGGTTCACATGAGTCAAGCAGCTATTTTGCTACAAATACCATGTAGATATGCCCATGTATGTCCAAACACATACATGTTGAGGACCTCAGGTCTATGTAATCAGGTGTAAGTAGTCAACATGGTTTTGGATGAGATAGCAGACCATGCCAGTCCAGAGCAAGCCAGTGAGGGAGTGGGTCAGAGAGAGGCTGGTGTGGGAGGTCCTGATCTGGGTCAGAGAACAGCAGGCGCAGGGGGGGAGCCAGCCTGTGGAAGCAGAGCCAGGCTGTCATTGGCCACTGGGGGGAGAACAGTGCTGCTGAAACACTCTGCTGTGTATGTTTATTTGGATATGCGACAGCAGCTGGTGAAAATGGGAACAACTCGCCAACCGACAGACCATTCAGACTTTTATTCAGAAAAATGTAAATTTCAGCCTTGTTGAAAATCAATGACACACTCACTAGTCAAGGCAAAACATTACAGTTCCAATGGATTCGGTGAGTAGTGGGGATTACTGACCGAATCCATTGCATTGCAATGTTGTGGCTTGACTAGCGAGAGTGTCATTGATTTTCAACAACGTTGAAATGTATTTAAATTTTTCTAAATAAAAAACGTTTTGATTGGTTGGCAACTTGTTCCCGGTTTCACCAGCTGCTGTCACATATGGCTGTGCTCTGGGTTTTGAGTGAGGGGACATGAGGGATTGATGGAGTTATTTTTCATGTTTATCTTAAAGAGCCTTTGACTCTGTCTTTCCCATCATGTGTTTCTTTGTGTTTTGCTCTGGCCTCAGTAAAATAATGAAACATTTTGGGGCAAATATACAGAAAAGCAAACCAAAACTGGAGGCCAGAATGGCAAATATCTCCACAGCTACAGTGAACTTCCCAGGAGAGCTGACATAAGCTGGGATAAAGGTGATCCAGACTGCACAGAATATGAGCATGCTGAAGGTGATGAATTTGGCTTCATTGAAGTTATCAGGCAGCTTCCGAGCCAGAAAAGCCAGCACAAAGCACAAGAGAGCCAGGAGTCCTATATACCCCAACACAGCCCAGAAGCCCACAGCTGAGCCCAGACTACACTCTAGAATTATCTTTTCCTTATCATGCTTCATATTCTTGTAGGGGAAAGGAGGGGAGATTGTTAACCAAAGCACACAAATCAGGACCTGTATGAGAGTGAAAGACAGAACACTGAGTCTCTGCTGTAGAGGCCCAAACCATTTCATGACATTACTGCCTGGAAGTGTAGCCCTGAAGGCCATTAACACCACTATTGTTTTCCCCAGAACACAAGAGATACAGAGGACGAAGGTGATCCCAAATGCTGTGTGACGCAGCATACAGGACCACTCAGAGGGCCGGCCAATGAAGGTAAGAGAGCACAGGAAACACAGTATCAATGAGAAAAGAAGCAGGAAGCTCAGCTCTGAGTTGTTGGCCCTGACAATGGGGGTGTATTTATGAATAAAAAACACAATTGCTACCAGTACAGTAACACAGGCTCCAACTAAGGAACAAATAACAAGAACTATGCCCATGATTTCTTCGAAGGTAAGGAATTCAACTGTTTTAAGTACACAGCTGTCCCTGTTTTCATTGGACCAGTACTCCATGTCACAAGGAGAGCAATCATTAGAATCTGTAAGGAAATTAGAAAATAATAATTCCATTACTTGTCTTATTTTTCCCTTATTGATATCTCTTTGTCCTAATTACAGTAACAGAGGATGCAAACTGTTATATATGTATTTACTATACCTGTGATGTTACTGATCTCTCCCTCTGCACATAGTATACAGTCATAACAGCAGACAGGCTTTCCTTTCTGCACGGCCTTACGAGTACCGGAGGGACAGTGCTCACTGCACACAGACACAGGCACCTGAATTGGATAGGAACAATAGATTTACACCGTAAAAACAGTAGGGTGGTGGTGTTAACAATTGAACATTCGGACATCACGTTTTACTGAGCTGACCAAACTAGATTACTATTAGTCATAGCTGCATACAATAATACACATTCTTTAAATTTTTTCAGTATTAGAAATTGTACTACAATGTAGAAAGCATTTTAATGTTTTATTTGTTTTTAAGGGATAGTTTGTACAGTATGTGTTTTTGAAACACAGTGATATCCTACCTCAGTCTTGCCCTCAGCCCACATCAGTCCCTGGTTGATGTTGAAGCGCTGGTCTGCGGGAAGTGAGGCGTCATACAGACCCACAGTGTTAAACTGCATGGACCCGTCCTCCGCCTGCTGCCAGTTCACCAGGTCATAACGTGCCACTGGGTCTCCGTTGGCATCAAATGAGACCTGCTCGCCTGTCTTCACCCTGAATCTCACCTCCCTCAGGTACTCAAGCACCTGGCGGCATAACACATAACAAAAAGGGTGCAATGACTGATTGATATCTAGAATAGTGTATTTACCTGTTATTATAAGCTCACCTGCTGTGGGTTCAAGCTTGGTCTGTTGCTGCCCTGAGTGTGATTATTCAAGTCTTGTATAAGGTTATGTAGCGCATGTGCAACAGCATACGCTGCTTTATAAACTTTATTAGTTATTCTCAGCTCTGACACATCAGTGTATTGGTTCTCCAGTTCTGCCAAGCTTTCTTCTCCTGTGCACAGAGTGCCACCCCCATTACCGTCCTTTTCAAAGGAGCACTCAAACGCCATCTCCCAGAATTCCCTCAGAAGGTTGTTGTTCGGGGCCTGGGAGGGGTGCACCCTGTCTAAGAACCCCTCCAGACCGTCCAGTCTGGCTTTCCCGATGGCAAATCCCACCGACCCCTTGAGGAAGCCGAAGCCCTCGTTCTCTCCCAGGCTTCTGGACGTGATCCAGGACTCACTGCCCACCCACTGCAGCCCTGGGACCATATCTAGTGCCAGCTCATCTAACAAAGGGATGATATCTCCCATTGCTATGAAAGCCACCACCACTCTGGCCGAGCCCCTCCTCATGACCTGGATGACCTCCAGGATTCTCTCTCTGGGGTCGGTGCGGTAGATGGCCTCTCTGTACTCGATGCAGATGTTCTCCAGACGTGCTGCCTCAACAAAGGTGGCCATGCCGTTGTTGCCGTAGTCGTTGTTGCTGTTCACCACTCCCACCCAGGTCCAGCCAAAGTGCTTGACCAGCTTTGCCAGCGCTCTGCTCTGGTAGAAGTCACTGGGGATGGTTCTGAAGAAGGAGGGGTACTTCTCTCTGTTGCTGAGACACGCACAGGTGGCAAAGTGGCTGATCTGAGTGGTTTTCGTAGCAGAAAAATTTCAAATTACATAAGCTTAGTTAAAACAGAATATCAACAATGCATATTTACCACCCATTATCTCCTATTGCTCAGAATAGCCAATAACCATGGATATATTTCTCACCACGGGGATGCTGAAGGGTCCAGCCACGGAGGCCATCCCAATAGTGGGCGAGGAGCCAGACTCCCCTATGATGGCCATGACGGTGGGGGATCGGGAGCAGGAGTTGTGTCCATTACTATGCCTGTTCATCAGGGCCAGTGCTGAGCGGATGGCCATGGGGACATAGCCACAGGAATCATAGATCTGGTAGCCCAGAGACATGCCTGGCAACAGCTCGCTGCTGTTGTTGATCTCCTCCAGGGCGAAAATCAGGCTCTGAGCAAACTGGAACTCACGCAGGCTCAATCTGGACACAGGTGGAGAAACAACTGATATGTGAAGCGTTTAAGCCAAAATGTGAAATACGCAAGCATGAAATACGCAAGTATGAACTAAAACATTATACAGTCAGTTAAAAATAATTAAGTCCAATATTTCAGGACCATTGAATACATATTGATTTGTACTTTGTGATTTGTACTACTTGATCTAGTAGCATAATATGTCTAGCACAATAAATACAGTTAGATGAAATATTTTTTAGCTATATGCATCACATGTGGATCCACACTAGCTTCAAGCTTTCAAAGAAAGAAGAATAAAGAAAAATACCCAGTTATTCTGTATACCAACCTGACGCAGGACATTATCTCTGGTTTGGATGTGTATGAGTGAACCTTCACCAGGGGCGTTCTGTGGATGGAGAACACAGCTCCAATGTTGATATCCCCCTCGGCAGACAGCAGTGGCAGAAATGGCTGGCCCAGCAGAGAGCAGGGTGGGGCTGCTGCCAGTGTTGCTCTGCCCTTCACCACCACCAGTAACAGTAGCAGTACTGACTCTGTCCCCAATGCCATGGCAGCTGTATTTGGGAAGAGCATGCAAAGGGGCTCAACTCTTTATAGAGGTTTGAGTGTCCTCAAAGAACTGGAACTGTCCACACCCTCCCTCCGAGTTTCATAGGAGATTCTGTTTATGCTTGCATGATAGGCTATCATTATTATTATTATTATTATTATTATTATTATTATTATTGTTATTATTATTATTATTATTATTATTATTATTATTATTATTGTTATTATTCCCACTGGTCCTACTCCCACAACTTTTGAGACAGGAACACCAAATGCACTATAATGCAGATTAAGTGTAAACAAACTTTAATTTACTTATTTATACTTGTATATAATAATTTAAAAGTGCGAGTTAATATAGAGGTCAATAGGCATCAATAATTGCAATGTTTAGAACCCCACAGCTCCGTTGAGGCTAGAAACACCAAACCAAGTGTATAATGTTCAGAAAACTCAAAATGAAGGCCCCTGAACACCTGTCTTGAGATCACTACACTGGCTCCCTGTCAGTCATAGAATAGACTTTAAGATCCTTTTACTAGTTTATAAATCACTTCACTGTGATGCACCCAATTACATGGTGGACATGCTCATAAGATACACACCAGCTAGACCCCTACGGTCTAGTGGCACGGAACTTTTAATAGTGCCAGAGGCTAGGACAAAGAGATTTGGAGGATCAGCTTTTAGCATATATGCTCCTAGATTGTGGAACACCCTACCTGAGGGCCTGAGGTTGTCTAAAACTCAGGACATTTTTAAGCGTGACCTCAAAACCTACTTATTCAATGTCGCCTTTTGATACTAAGGGAGACATTGGACATTGTAGAACTAGGATCACTAGGCCATTACACCATACTCGTGTTTTTGAGATTTGTATTGACAGGAAAATGGACCCAGGTGCTGATGAGGCACTGTCAGCTCCAAATAGCACCTAGAGCAGTACTGGAACCGGTACAAGGGTGTACCAGGACCACCATCAGGTTGTATTGCTGTCATCTTTACTGTCTCTATTGTGTTGTTGCATCATAACTGTGCTTAAGTTTCTCTTTTGGCAGGACCTGTGACCATACTGGATGCAGAACGATGCAAATACAACACAAAATTTATGGACAGTGTGTACGCCGATAATATGCAAGGAATTTTTCCTGGATACATGGTGTACAGGTTTTTGCCCTTGCTTGCTTGCTTTGTGCCGGTGGTCCTGGCCTCCCCTGGACCGCTGGGTACTGGTAAGCAAACTGGCTAGTAGTCGCTCTATTGGTAGAGGGCTGCAAGGGAATTTTTTCCTGGCTACATAGTATACAGGTTTTTTACTTTTACCTGCTCGCGGCTCTGTCAGTATTGATTGATTGATTGACTGATTGACTGAACATTTTCATTGTGTGAAGCGCATTGAGTTACATCTTGTAAGAAATGCGCTATACAAATAAAATTTGATTTGAATTTGATTTGAAAATACCTGCATGAATTATCATGTAAATTAATGGACACTATACAGTTGCAAATTAAAATGGTATAATTCTAGTTTCTAATTCATCCATTGTTACTTAGACCATGGACAAGGACCATGTGATAACAATATCATCATTGTTGTTGTTTATTCTGAAGTTTAATATTAAAAATGGTAGGTAGATTTAAGGGTAGATTTGTCTTACATCCCTAGTGATCTAAGTCACCTAACGCCATTAACCTCCTTAATTAGAACTACATCATGTGTACATTTTAGGCAGCTCACCTATATTGCTATATGACTTATTTCAATATAAAACAGTACAGACAACTTGCAACAAATGTGTGTTACCATAACTTCCTTGGTGTATTACAGGGCACTGTTGCCTGAATAGTTTACAGTCGGATTGAAAGGGAAATCATCATCAATCATCATAATGACGTTAATAGTAATTAATGACATTCATAGTAATGCCCCAACTCGTTTTTAAAGTTTCACTCGAAGATGTTTCGATGTGCACCACCTCCTTTCATATAGCGCTAAGATAATAGCTGGAGATTGTTATCATAAACCTAATTTCACTGCTGCTAGATGTCGGGAGATGTTATCTGAATATAGGGTTAGGGGAATAGTCTACCAGCCAATATCAGGTATACTACTATTTTAGTGAGTAAAGAGTAACTTATCTGTGAAATGTGATAGTGTTAATGGATAGCTAGTACTAGCTAGCAACAAACTGTAATATTGATTGGCTGGATGGGCTGTCAGTCAACCATCAATGATTTAATAAACTTTACTTTGAAAGTGAACTTGTGAACGAGTAAGCTACATTGTTGTTATTCTGAATAACAAAATCATTTAAAATAATATTTCAGTACGACTTTAAGATTAGGAATCAAAACCTGGTCACAACGCCAAAGACTGACGTCATCACCATACCTGCAACACGTGCGAAGGAAAACATCCATGATGACAATTATGTAAAGAAAGAGAAGCCTACACCTCTGGCAATTCCTTCCAAAGTAATGTGGATGAGGCAATGCCAGCGATTACATTGTCACTCAGTGTAGCTGGAGAAGGACAATCTACCAACACCTCGATGATCGTACCAGTGTGGGTATCATCGAACGACTCAGGAATAGAAAAACTAGTCTACGCCCTGCTCGACACCCAGATTGATATCACGTTCATTGACCAGAAGGTGATCAACACTCTGCAACATTAACCACTATGATTGGACGTGACACAGTTGTGAAGAGCAAAAGTGTCTCAGGGCTTCGTGTGAGAGGTTACAGCTACGCCATCCATATCGACCTCCTTCCTGCCTCTACCAAGGATTGCATACCAGTAAACCACACTCACATTCCGATCTGTGAAACGGCCAAGCAATGGAATCATCTCTCCACAGTAGTAGATGAGATTCCACCACTGAAGGATTGTGAAGTTGGTCTTCTGGTTGGAAACTGTTCAAGGTCCATGGAACCAAGACAAGTAATATTATGAGGAAATTATGAACCCTACATTGTTCAAACTGATTTAAGATGGAGCATTGTGGGGTGCTCATCACCATGCCTTGACTCACCAAGCGTTGCAAGTCTGTCACCGGGTCACTGTTAAAGAGCTCCCCTCAGTAACCCCTGCAGAAGCGATACGCATTCTGGAGTCCGACTTCAAGGATGCCAGTGAAGTTGGAAAGACAGTATCTCAGACTGACATCCTTTTCCTGAACAAACTGAACGACAGTATAATGAAAAATAGTCAAGGCCACTATGAAATGCCCTTACCATTTAAGGAGAGACCCAACCTACCGGACAACAACTCGCCATTGTTCGGCTCAGCCATCTCAAGAGGAAGCTGTTAATGGACGATTGGTATAAGGAGCATCATATCAAGTTCATGGATGAGGTCATTGAAAAGGGTGACACAGAAGAAGTTGACTATGATGGAAAGGAAGGTGAGAAATGGTACATCCCCCATCATGGTCTTTACCATGCTAAAAAGCCAGAAGACGTGGTCCCAGAGCTGCCAATAGGCGACCCAGAAGTTAGGGCTCAGACACTAAACATAAAAGAACTACAGAGCAAGTTAACCTTGCAGATCGCCTGTCTAGCCTCTCATCTTGGTCCCGGGCTACTCAAGCTGTCACATATATTCTCTGACGAATCAGCAAAGACAGATCAAGTGGTTTATCCACTGTAATGGAGTGGGAGAACGCAGAGCGTGTCATAATCAAAGATGTGCAGGGACAGGTATATCAAGAAGAGCTAAAGATATTAAGGAAAGGGACTCTGCAATCATTCCCAAGGAACACCACATCACAAAAATGATAATCGCTCACTGTCATGAAAAGGTGAAACATCAAGGTAAAAACCTCACCATAAACAAGATCATGTCAAATGGCTACTGGATCCCAGTGATCAGTCGAGCCGTAGCATCTCATCTTTGCCAGTGTAGGAAGCTCAGGAGGCCTATGGAGGAACAAAGGATGGCTGATCTCCCTCCAGAGCATGTGGATCCATTACCACCATTTACATACTGCGGTATGGATTGTTTTGGTCCCCTTCTCATTAAACGAAGTACGAAAGGTGCACAAACTATATGGTCTTCTCTTCACCTGTTTCAGCTCTCGAGCCGTTCACATTGAAATGTTGGATGACATGTCAACAGACGCTTTTATAAATGGTCTCCGCTGCTGCATTGCTATCCGTGGGGCAGTTCGTCAGATTAAATCTGACCAAGGAAGCAACTTTGTGGGAGCCAAAAACGAACTGAAGGAAGGTGACATGGACAGACTAGTTGACTTACTTGCTGAGAAACAGTGTGATTTCAATATGAATGCACCTATTCAAGTCACGTTGGCGGTGTATGGGAGCAGCAGATCAGGACGGTGACGCGTATCCTTAGCTCCACACTCTCACTTTCTTCTGGTAGACTATAATAATAATAACTGTTATTTGTTTGTAATATTGTGATATTACGGTGAATCAAGTGAATCTATTGGGAAAGGAATTTGAATAAAGAATGTGTGGTGAAAGGGGTAACAAGTCGGCAAAATGTTCTGACTTTTATTTTGAAACACGGAAATACATTTCAATGTTGTTGAAAATCACAACACGAATTCGCTAGTCAAACCAAAATACTGCAATGCAATGGATTCGGCGAGTAATCCCCACTGCTACCTAGTTGACTATAACACTACTTTACATTGTTAGCAGCCTCACCAAACAAGCAGTGTTAGTTGACTCGTGTCTTGAGTGTGTCATTGATTTTCAAAAACACTGAAATGTATGCATTACCTATGTTTGCACTAGGTCAGCCTACACATATGGGTGATGATAATATATTGACTTTAAGGAAACAGGAGATGCTCAAAAATCAGACTGGAGATATTATGTCATCAGTCTTTTAACAGGTTTTATTTGATCTAATGTTGCAGTACAGCATGCTCTGTAGCCATTTCACGATAAACATACTGTACTTGAGCGATATTTAGAAATACCTTATTTTGCATTGGACATGTGCTGTAGGTTCACACAAGTCAAGCAGCTATTGTGCTACAAATACCATGTAGATATGCCCATATATGTACAAACACATACATGTTGAGGACCTCAGGTCTATGTAGTCAGGTGTAAGTAGTCAACATGGTTTTGGATGAGATAGCAGACCATGCCAGTCCAGAGCAAGCCAGTGAGGGAGAGGGTCAGAGAGAGGCTGGTGTGGGAGGTCCTGATCTGGGTCAGAGAACAGCAGGCGCAGGGGGGGAGCCAGCCTGTGGAAGCAGAGCCAGGCTGTCATTGGCCACTGGGGGGAGAACAGTGCTGCTGAAACACTCTGCTGTGTAAGTTTGTTTGGATATGCGACAGCAGCTGGTGAAACCGGGAACAAGTCGCCGATCGACAGACCATTCAGACTTTTATTAGGAAAAATGTAAATACATTTCAGCCTTGTTGAAAATGAATGACACAATCGTTAGTCAAGCCAAAACATTACAGTTACAATGGATTCGGTGAGTAGTGGGGATTACTTACCGAATCCATTGCTTTGCAATATTTTCGCTTGACTAGCGAGTGTGTCATTGGTTTTCAACAACGTTGAAATGTGTTGAAATGTTTCTGAATAACAGTAAGAACATTTTGATTGGTTGGCGACTTGTTACCGGTTTCACATGGCTGTGCTCTGGGTCTTGAGTGAGGGGACTTCAGGGATTGATGGAGTTCTTTTTCATGTTTACTTTGACTCTGTCTTTCCCATCATGTGTTTCTTTGTGTTTTGCTCTGGCTTCAGTAAAATAATGAAACATTTTGGGGCAAATATACAGAAAAGCAAACCAAAACTGGAGGCCAGAATGGCAAAGATCTCCACAGCTACAGTGAACTTCCCAGGGGAGCTGACATAAGCTGGGATAAAGGTGATCCAGACAGCACAGAATATGAGCATGCTGAAGGTGATGAATTTGGCTTCATTGAAGTTATCAGGCAGCTTCCGAGCCAGAAAAGCCAGCACAAAGCACAAGAGAGCCAGGAGTCCTATATACCCCAACACAGCCCAGAAGCCTATAGCTGAGCCCAGACTACACTCTAGAATTATCTTTTCCTTATCATGCTTCATATTCTTGTAGGGGAAAGGAGGGGAGATTGTTAACCAAAGCACACAAATCAGGACCTGTATGAGAGTGAAAGACAGAACACTGAGTCTTTGCTGTAGAGGTCCAAACCATTTCATGACATTACTGCCTGGAAGTGTAGCCCTGAAGGCCATTAACACCACTATTGTTTTCCCCAGAACACAAGAGATACAGAGGACGAAGGTGATCCCAAATGCTGTGTGACGCAGCATACAGGACCACTCAGAGGGCCGGCCAATGAAGGTAAGAGAGCACAGGAAACACAGTATCAATGAGAAAAGAAGCAGGAAGCTCAGCTCTGAGTTGTTGGCCCTGACAATTGGGGTGTATTTATGAATAAAAAACACAATTGCTACCAGTACAGTAACACAGGCTCCAACTAAGGAACAAATAACAAGAACTATGCCCATGATTTCTTCGAAGGTAAGGAATTCAACTGTTTTAAGTACACAGCTGTCCCTGTTTTCATTGGACCAGTACTCCATGTCACAAGGAGAGCAATCATTAGAATCTGTAAGGAAATTAGAAAATAATAATTCCATTACTTGTCTTATTTTTCCCTTATTGATATCTCTTTGTCCTAATTACAGTAACAGAGGATGCAAACTGTTATATATGTATTTACTATACCTGTGATGTTACTGATCTCTCCCTCTGCACATGGTATACAGTCATAACAGCAGACAGGCTTTCCTTTCTGCACGGCCTTACGAGTACCGGAGGGACAGTGCTCACTGCACACAGACACTGGCACCTGAATTGGATAGGAACAATAGATTTACACCGTAAAAACAGTAGGGTGGTGGTGTTAACAATTAAACATTTGGACATCACGTTTTGCTGAGCTGACCAAACTAGATGAACATTTGTCATAGCTGCAAAGTAATATACATTTTTTCAGTATTAGAAAAAAAAAATTAAGGGATAGTTTGTGCAGTATGTGTTTTTGAAACACAGTGATATCCTACCTCAGTCTGGCCCTCAGCCCACATCAGTCCCTGGTTGATGTTGAAGCGCTGGTCTGCGGGAAGTGAGGCGTCATACAGACCCACAGTGTTAAACTGCATGGACCCGTCCTCCGCCTGCTGCCAGTTCACCAGGTCATAACGTGCCACCGGGTCTCCGTTGGCATCAAATGAGACCTGCTCGCCCGTCTTCACCCTGAATCTCACCTCCCTCAGGTACTCAAGCACCTGGTGGCACAACATGGAGAAAAAAGGGTGCAATGACTAATGGATATCTAGAATAGTGTATCTACCTGTTATTATAAGCTCACCTGCTGTGGGTTCAAGCTTGGTCTGTTGCTGCCCTGAGTGTGATTATTCAAGTCTTGTATAAGGTTATGTAGCGCATGTGCGACAGCATATGCTGCTTTATAAACTTTATTAGTTATTCTCAGCTCTGACACATCAGTGTATTGGTTCTCCAGTTCTGCCAAGCTTTCTTCTCCTGTGCACAGAGTGCCACCCCCATTACTGTCCTTTTCAAAGGAGCACTCAAACGCCATCTCCCAGAATTCCCTCAGAAGGTTGTTGTTCGGGGCCTGGGAGGGGTGCACCCTGTCTAAGAACCCCTCCAGACCGTCCAGTCTGGCTTTCCCGATGGCAAATCCCACCGACCCCTTGAGGAAGCCGAAGCCCTCGTTCTCTCCCAGGCTTCTGGACGTGATCCAGGACTCACTGCCCACCCACTGCAGCCCTGGGACCATATCTAGTGCCAGCTCATCTAATAAGGGGATGATATCTCCCATTGCTATGAAAGCCACCACCACTCTGGCCGAGCCCCTCCTCATGACCTGGATGACTTCCAGGATCCTCTCTCTGGGGTCGGTGCGGTGGATGGCCTCTCTGTACTCGATGCAGATGCCCTCCTGACGTGCCGCCTCAACAAAGGTGGCCATGCCGTTGTTGCCGTAGTCGTTGTTGCTGTTCACCACGCCCACCCAGGTCCATCCAAAGTGCTTGACCAGCTTTGCCAGCGCTCTGCTCTGGTAGAAGTCACTGGGGATGGTTCTGAAGAAGGAGGGGTACTTCTCTCTGTTGCTGAGACACGCACAGGTGGCAAAGTGGCTGATCTGAGTGGTTTTCGTAGAAGAAAAAAGTCAAATTGACATTAGGTTAACAATTCATATTTACCACCCATTAACCACCCTAATAACCATGTATATATTTCTCACCACGGGGATGCTGAAGGGTCCAGCCACGGAGGCCATCCCAATGGTGGGCGAGGAGCCAGACTCCCCTATGATGGCCATGACGGTGGGAGATCGGGAGCAGGAGTTGTTCCCATTACTATGCCTGTTCATCAGGGCCAGTGCTGAGCGGATGGCCATGGGGACATAGCCACAGGAATCATAGATCTGGTAGCCCAGAGACATGCCTGGCAACAGCTCGCTGCTGTTGTTGATCTCCTCCAGGGTGAAAATCAGGCTCTGAGTAAACTGGAACTCACGTAGGCTCAATCTGGACACAGGTGGAGAAACAACTGATATGTGAAGCGTTTAAGTCAAAATGGGAAATACGCAAGCATACAGTATGAACTAAAACATTATACAGTCAGTTAAAAATAATTGACAGTCTAATATTTCAGAGCCAAGTTGATTTGTATCTAGTAGCATATGTCTAGCCCAATAAATACAGTTACCGGTATATGAAATATTATTGAGCTGTATGCAGTATGTGGATCCACACTAGCTTATATTTTTTAAAGCAGATTAAAAATACCCAGTTGTTCTGTATACCAACCTGACACAGGACATTATCTCTGGTTTGGATGTGTATGAGTGAACCTTCACCAGGGGCGTTCTGTGGATGTTGAACACAGCTCCGATGTTGATATCCCCCTCGGCAGACAGCAGTGGCAGAAATGGCTGGCCCAGCAGAGAGCAGGGTGGGGCTGCTGCCAGTGTTGCTCTGCCCTTCACCACCACCAGTAACAGTAGCAGTACTGACTCTGTCCCCAATGCCATGGCAGCCGTATCTGGGAAGAGCATGCAAAGGGATTCAACTCTTTATAGAGGTTTGAGTGTCCTCAAAGACACTGGAACTGCCCAGACCCTCCCTCCGAGTTACCTAGGAGATTCTGTTGAAGCTTGCATGATAGGCTGTTATTATTATTATTATCATTAACATTATCATTATCATTATTATTATTACTATTATTATTCCCACTGGTCGTACTGCCACAACCTTTGAGATAAGAACACCAAATGCACAATAGTGCAGATTAAGTTTAAACACATTTTAATCTAATGGTTGCTCATAATAATGCACTTGTTTTTATTGTAATTCTTGACTTTCAAATGGTACATTTCATAATAATAAATAATAACACTCAAAGATGTTTCGATGTGCACCACCTCCTTTCATATAGCGCTGGTTATAGCTGTCACCTCTGATCTCATGTCAGAGTTGGAAAGCTAGCTAAGATAATAGCTGGTTAATGTTAGCATAAACTTAATTTCCCTATTGCTAGATGTCTGGAGATTTTATCTGAATATGCATAGTCTACCAGCCAATATCAGGTATGCTACGATTTTAATGAGTGAATAGTAACTTATCTGTGAAATGTGATAGTTTTAATTTGTACTAGTACTAGCTAGCAAACAATTGTAACACTCATTGGCTGGATTGATCAGTCAATCACCAAAGATGTATCAAACTTTACTCTGAAAGTGAACATGTGAACCAGTGAGCTACATTGTTGTTATTCTGAATAACAAACACATTTAAAATGTGACTTGAAGACTAAACCCCCTTGCAATGAAAATATGTCAGGGTTAACAATACTCAGAAGGGTATTCCATCAAGCTTGCTAAATGAAAATCCATGCTTATTTTGATACATTTCGCGAGATTTATGAACAAATCTGGTCTTGCGATCAAATATAAGCCTGGATTTTCCTTTTGCAACGTTGATGGAATACCCATCTGCGCAGTGATGCTGAAGGTTATCGCACTTGCAACATAGCCTACCACATTCAGTTAATGGCACAGGAATATCTTCCCCTAACTTCTGCAATTTATTAGTCCTAGGAATTCAAGGTTTACAAGCAGAGGTGCTACATGTTCTTTCCATGAATGCCAATATTTGGGCAACATGTGTTGTTATTTATGTGATATTTTCATTTGTAGTGACTATTATTCAACGTGTAGCTGAGGCTCTCTTATCGATGCCATTTTTCTGGTTTTCTGCTCGAAATCACATGACCACAGTGAATATAGAATATCTCCACAATCACAAGGGCCTTCATAATGATCTTGGTATCAAATGAAAGCTAACACCTGTGGGGTGTCAGAATCGCAATATTGTGACTTGGTGGTCTCCTGGTGCACCCGGAACAACCTGGAGCTAAATGCTCTTAAGACAGTGGAGCTGATAGTGGACTTCAGGAGGAACCCACCCCCTCCCTCTCCAATCATACTGGGAGGCACTCCAGTCACCACAGTGGAGTCATGCCGCTTCCTTGGGGTGACAGTCTCTCGGGACTTGAAGTGGGGGCCCCACATCAACGCCCTCACAAAAAAGGCCCAGAAGAGACTGTTTTTCCTGAGGCAGCTCAGGAAATTCCACCTTCCTAAGACCACGCTGGTGAACTTCTACACGGCCATCATTGAGTCCATCGTCACCTCCGCCATCATCATCTGGTTCCCCGCTGCAGTGGCCAAGGACAAGGCCAAGCTGCAGCGGGTGATACGCTCGGCGGAGAGGGTGATTGGCTGCCCTTTGCCCCCCCTTGAGGCCCTGTTTAAAAGTAGGGCTTTGGGGAGGGCCAGGAAGATCATGGCTGACCCCGCACACCCAGGACACGGTCTCTTCGCCCCGCTCCCCTCAGGCAGGAGGGTGCGGTCCATAAATACTGTGAAGGTCCGACATACCAACAGCTTTTTCCCCACAGCCATCCGGCTCCTAAATGCCGCTGCCCCCCCCCCCCCCTGACCTGACCCCTATCTATCTACCCTCCCTCCACCCCCACCCAGAGAGCTTTGCACTGTCTGGATATGAACACTTGAATCTCTGCACTTTATATTTATATTAATTATGACTCTTGCACTTTGATGTTGGTTTGCACTGTCTTGTCCTGTCTTGCACCTGTCCTTCTGTAAACCGTGCTCCATGGTACCAAACCAAATTCCTAACATGTTCACATGTCATGGCAATAAAAGTCTTCTGATTCTGATTCTGATTCTGATTCTATATGTTACTGTGTCAGAGTAAATAGAGCTAGAACATTGTGAAAAATCTCAAATTCACTCTCCGCCTAAAAAAACAACAGCTTTTAGACCTGACTGAATAAGCCCAAATCATCTAGGAATCAGTACTCCAGGGTCTGATGAGTACTTGTGCCAAATTAGATGCTAGTAATGTGAGCCAATGCAACTTTGTACCTGTTTTAATACAGGTATGTTTAGGCGGACAACCAAATTCTGCCATTTGAGACATTTTGGCACCATCAGTGTATCAGACTTTCTCATGTATCAAGACTGTAACATTGATTATATTTCATTGACATATCACTATAGGTACAGTATAAATTGCTTCCAAATCCAACTGTTTAGACTCTGTTTCCATCAAGCAGGGCCCTCCTGCGCGGTTTTCTGTGCGCTCCTATTGCGCAATGGCCTCGTTTTCACACCAGCTCCGTTTACGCAGTGAATTTTCTCCCGAACCCATTGGTCAAAATGTAATGATTGACCACACGTCAGAGCCAATAGATTCGAGCAGAGGCGGAAAAAATTACTTTCGAGGACCAATGATTTGGAAATTCGGGGGTTGAAACCAAGCATGGTCGATTTTGCTATGTGACGTGGCTGTAAACAAGGGCTTGTGGCACTGTATTTACCGGGCAAGTAAAAAAACGATGCGGTCGTTTAGAATGGAATCTACTGAATCGTTTGCGATATCGATGAACATTATTGATAAAGGTAAGCTCTTTATATCTGTTATATTAAACATAGACCCGACTTTTCCCCCCAAATATGGGGGCGTGGATAAGATGTGGGGACAGGGAAGCATTTGTTCTTCTTTTAGCTCTAACCCTAACCTTATTATTAAACACCATTGTGAAGTCAAATCTACTGCACCATTAAAGTAAAACATGAAAATATATTGATAATTGTCTGGAGTTTGGAGGTATAGGCATTGCAGCCTTGACAATAATATTTGAATTACATGTTGATAGTGTGACAGGTCAGGTGGGCAATCATTCTTCAGGTCGTTATGATACGGTTACTAATTATGGACTGGCAGAGTACTCCCCAGCTTATTTTGCATCATCAGTATGTTAGAATATGAATCGGAGGCCTTTGGCAGAAACCATAAGCGGCTTCAATTTATTGAATATTGTGCAAATCAGGAACAGACAGTCATGTTACAGTATTAAAGCCAAACAACACACATGTTTACTATACCCATAACACAAAGATAGTGTTAGAAGAAGAAGAGTATAGAAAGGCAATGACCTGCAAAATAATCTGTAAACAAATTCAACTTGAAATAGCCAAAGAAACATGCCAGTAACTTGGATTCACAGGGCTTTAGAGGTCATTTACCCATCATATGTTTTTTTGTATTTTTTTCTGGTTTCAGTAAGATGATATAACATTTTGGTGCAAATATACAGATAAGTAAACCAAAACTGGAGGCCAGAATGGCAAAGATCTCCACAGCTACAGTGAACTTCCCAGGGGAGCTGACATAAGCTGGAATAAAGGTGATCCAGACTGCACAGAATATGAGCATGCTGAAGGTGATGAATTTGGCTTCATTGAAGTTATCAGGCAGCTTCCGAGCCAGAAAAGCCAGCACAAAGCACAAGAGAGCCAGGAGTCCTATATACCCCAACACAGCCCAGAAGCCTATAGCTGAGCCCAGACTACACTCTAGAATTATCTTATCATTATAGTGCTTCATATTCTTGTAGGGGAAAGGAGGGGAGATAGTTAACCAAAGCACACAAATCAGTACCTGTATGAGAGTGAAAGCCAGAACACTGAGTCTTTGCTGTAGAGGCCCAAACCATTTCATGACACTACTGCCTGGAAGTGTAGCCCTGAAGGCCATCAACACCACTATTGTTTTCCCCAGAACACAAGAGATACAGAGGACGAAGGTGATCCCAAACGCTGTGTGGCGCAGCATACAGGACCACTCAGAGGGCCGGCCAATGAAGGTAAGAGAACACAGGAAACACAACATCAATGAGAACAGCAGCAGGAAGCTCAGCTCTGAGTTGTTGGCCCTGACGATGGGGGTCTGTTTGTAGTGGAAAAATATTAGTGCTATTGTCACTGTTAGACACCCTCCAAACACAGAGAATGTAACCAACAGTATACCCATCAGTTCCCTGAAGGTGAGGAATTCAATGGCTTTCAGATCACAGTTATTCCTCTCTTCATTTGACTTGTACTCAGGAGGGCATGTGCCACATCTCACTGCATCTGAAAACATAAACATTTTTAAGCTGTACAGCAAGTACATCTTTAGATAGACCAGTAAAGTGCTAGCTGTGATTTTGCCGAGTAGAAACATGACGAAGGCTAACGTAAAGGCTGCGAGTCCCGTGCTCTCACTTGTGGTGTTGCTGAACTCCCCGTCTGCGCAGGTGATGCAGTCGAAGCAGCAGACAGGCTTGCCCTTAACGACTGCCCTGCGAGTTCCCGGCGGGCAGTTCTCGCTGCAGATAGACCTTGGCACCTAAAACACACACATTGGAGTGATCTGCAATTTTGCAAAAATGTCTGAAGACATAAGTTATAGGCAAAGTTATTCACTATCAGATACAATGATACTTACTTGATTTGATTAATGGTACAGGGTACATGTCACTGCATCAGATACAATGACACTTACTTGAACTGAGCTATATTACTGCATACATTCTGCCACTGACTCAGAGAACATCCAATCTTCAACTAGCACAGACCTCCATGACATAGCGCCTTACCTCGGGACTCATGCCTGCCCAGACGGCCCTCACACCCTCTTTCATCTCAAACTGCTCCCCCTCTGGCTGGGAGGCGTCATAGTAGCCAATAGTCTCAAAGACTATATTGCCCATGTCGTCCATCTGCCAGTTGACCAGGGCGTATCGCCCTGCAGGGTCCCCGTGTTCGTCAAAGAACACCCTCTCGCCATGCCTGGTGGTGAAATTCACCTGTGTCAGGTAATGCAACACCTAGAGGGAGACAAAGCTGGGTTGGCATTTCATTCAAGACAGCTTGCTCACCCCCCCGCCCACAGTATCATACGGATGAGACAGTGCTTTTACCTGCCATGGTTCTATCTTATTCCTGTCTGCGCATGTGTTGTTTTCAAATGGCCCCTTTTCGCTCTGACAGGTGATGAGCAGCTGTAGTGCGTGGGCCACGGCGTACACGGCCTTGTATATGTTGTTCAGCAGGCTGGCGTCTGACACGTCTGTGTAGCGGGTGTCTGTCTCCCCCAGCAACTCCTCCCCAGTGCAGGCTCTGTCTGAGCCCTGTGTGCTGCCGGGAGCCAGGCTGCAGCTGAACACACTCTCCCACAGCTCCACCAGACCCCGGTCTCCAGGCCTGGTGGAGGGCCGGGTGTTGGCCATGAACTCTCTCAGGCCGGGGATGTGCGCGTTGGGCACAGCGAAGCCCACTGCCCCCTGAACCACCGCGTAGTTCACCTCGGAGGCGATGTAGCGGTAGGTGATCCAGCCCTCGCTGCCTACCCACTGGAGCCCTGTCACGTTCTGCGCGTACAGCTCTTTGATGAGGATGTCCAGGTCTGTGCCGTCGGCGAAGGCCACGATCACTTTGGAGGTGGACCTTTTGATGATGTCCACCACCTCAAGAAACCAAGCTCTGGGGTCAGTCCTGTAAATGGCCACCGAGTACTCAACGCAGACCCCCTCGGTTTCGGCTGCTTTCAGGAAGGTGGACATGCCGTTGTTGCCATAGTCACTGTTGGTCCTGATGGCACCCACCCAGGTCCAGCCAAAGTGTTTGACCAGCTTTGCCAGCGCTCTGCTCTGGTAGAGGTCACTGGGGATGGTTCTGAAGAAGGAGGGGTACTCCCTTCTGTTGCTCAGACACGCACAGGTGGCTGAATGACTGAGCTGAGACAAAAAGGAGAGGCAAGAGTGTGCAATTAGTCTTAACAGGTATGACACATGCACTGCTCTCATCGAACCACTGTGGAAATGAAGCGCATACTGTAAGCATGATTATATTCTCACACTCTAATCTCATCTCTTGCCACACACACACACACACATATGATATGTACACTCTTACCTTTATCACTGATTGAACACCAAATTGTATAGAGCTGATTGCATATTTATTTCGGCAAACAGCTTAGTACATAACAGGGATACAATAATCTCTTGAACAAAACTCACTCACCACAGGTATCTGGAATGGACCCATGGTGCGTGCGATGCCTATGGTGGAGGTGGACGTAGTTTCCCCTATAACAGCATGCACAGTGGAGGGCTTGGTACAGCTCTCCGTCCCCACCCTATACCCATTCATGAGCGCCAGTGATGCCCGCACAGACAGGGGGATGCTGGGACAGGAGTCGAAGATCCTATAGCCCAGGGATAACTCCGGAAGCAGCTCAGAGCTGTTGTTGATCTCCTCTATGGCAAATATCATTGTCTGGGCATACTGGAGCTCCCCTGGGTCCAGCCTGCAGAGAGGACGTCAATGGGGCCTGTTATGTGAGTTATGTGAGTGCGGAAGTCATTTAATTTCAACAGACAGAAAAATAGAATGTATGACTTACTGTGGTACTGTAGAAGTATAATGGCTAACACTACGACATTGTTTCACAGCACGGTGAACAGAACAATACATTTTATGGTTCATACTTACATACTTTTAACCCTTTCTTACCCGATGCATTGGATGCTCCCTGGGTTGACCTGAAGAGTTGGATTCACACTGACTGGATTTTGGTGGAAGGAGAAAATGCCTCCTATGTTGATGTCGCCCTCCTTGGAGAACTGGGACAGTTCTTTGGTCCCGTAAGGTCGACACACAGGCTTCTCAGCTTTGGCCGTCAGCAGAGTGAGCATCAGTAGGTCGGCTAGCAGCAGCATAGCTGTCTCTGTGTGTCCTCACAACTCCACTGGAGAAACCCCTGATATCTGGGTTCCTTTATATGGTGGCGCTAATGGTGGTTATGATGCTGTATGAGCCAGGCTCCAAGCTGGGTGTTGTTTTCACTTCTCTCTAATGATTGGGCTAGTCACTACGTGACTGACAGAGCAATTAGCCTATCAGCTGAGGTGTCACATTTGCATAGTCACATTTGTCCCTCACCGAACCAATGACTTGTTCAAACTACAGTATACTTTAAAAGGTGTAATTTTCTTCTTTTTTTACCCTTTGCCACGTCTTTGGGGAAATCAGGATTTTTATGAAAACACAATTCATTAAATTGTGGGTTAATTATTTGTACTCTAATCAACATTTCTTTATTGGTTACACTTCACATCAAGTTGCCTCAATTGTGTAGTAAAGCAGGTCTGCAATAACTTTAACATGCTTTTACATAGAATATTACACATTGCTTGGTAATAGCATTGAGAGATCCACTTATGTAACACAAACCACTAAACTCCATATACCTTGCAATCGAACATACAATGTTGTCAGCAGAGTGTTATAAGGACAACATTATGCACTATTAACAGTGTAAACTATTTATCAATAACTATTTACAGATAATCGGCTAAAAGCCGTTTATTTTTATTTTTTTTATCGCAGTGTAGTTTCCCCAGTTTGACTTTTGAAGTGTACCATCATTTTAATTTTCACTGAGCGTGTGCGTTATTATTTAGATGTTTTACTAGTTACGACATGAAACAATGGAGAAGGATCATATATGCCATTTTAGCTGAAGCGTTTAGCTGAAGCGTTTATCTGAAGCGATTTACATTGCAGCGAGTGCATACAATATATATGTGACCGCTGCTGGTGAAAGGGGTAACCAGCCGGCAGCCAATTTAATGTTCAGACTTTTATTTTGAAAAATGTAAATACATTTGTCTCGCTAGTCAACTAATACGGCCTGTTTTGTGAGCCCGCTAACAATGTAAAGTAGTGTTATAGTTAACTAGGTAGCAGTGGGGATTACTCACCGAATCCATTGCATTGCAATATTTTGGCTTCACTTTTTGTGTTGTGATTTTCAAGAACGTTGAAATGTATTTCTGTGTTTCAAAATAAAGCTCTGCATATTTTGATTGGTCGCCGACTTGTTATCCCTTTCACCTTGAATTTTGATATATACCTAGTTCTTGATTTGATACGTAGGTCAGAGTTGAAAAGGTTCTTGCTTGAGCGATGGTATCGCGGGGGTCCACACAACCACCAGGGGCATTGTTGAGCAATTCTAATGGACGGGCTTGTTGTGAAATAGTAGTTAATATCTGCATCTTCACTTGCCCAACTTGTGAGCTGATATTAATTATATATAATATATATGTATATATATTGAATAAAACTCACTCACTTACATTTTAATTTTTTTCATTCTGAATTAACAATGATGGCAAAAAAAAGAAGCAGAGTTTTTACATGGTTGAAGGATATAAGTGGATTTATATGTCTCCATACGTCACTCTGGGTACTTTGGTTAGTAATGAGGGCCCAGGGCTTCTAGTGTTAAGAACTACTCATCAGTAATTACCCTAACCCTAACCCTGTTTTCTGTAGTGTTGACTTAACTATTGTGATTTTACATGTGTTTTTCTCACCATGTGTTTTTTTGTGTTTTTCTCTGGTTTAAATAGTATGATATAACATTTTGGAGCAAATATACAGAAGAGCAAACCAAAGGTGGATGCCAGAATGGCAAATATCTCCACAGCTACAGTGAGCTTCCCAGGAGAGCTGACATAAGCTGGGATAAAGGTGATCCAAACTGCACAGAATATGAGCATGCTGAAGGTGATGAATTTGGCTTCATTGAAGTTATCAGGCAGTTTCCGAGCCAGAAAAGCCAGCACAAAGCACAAGAGAGCCAGCAGTCCTATATATCCCAACACAACCCAGAAGCCCACAGCTGAACCCAGACTACACTCTAGAATTATCTTTTCATTGCTGTGGTCTGTGTTTTTGTGTGGTACTGGAGGGGCAATACTTAGCCACAGCACACACACAATGACCTGTAGAAATGTCCCACTGAACACACTCGTTCTCTGGAGAGGGACGGAGCACTGGGGGAGTGTACTGCCTGGCATTGTGCTTTTAAAAGCTGTCACCACAGCCATGGTCTTAGCCAGGACACAGGACATACACAGGGCGAAGGTGATCCCAAACGCGGTGTGACGCAGCATACAGGACCACTCAGAGGGCTGGCCAATGAAGGTAAGAGAACACAGGAAACACAACATCAACGAGAAGAGCAGCAGGAAGCTCAGCTCTGAATTGCTCGCTTTGACGAGGGGTGTGTTTTTGAAACGGAAGAAGACCAACGACACCGCTGCGGTCAAACAGGCTCCAACCAATGAGAATGCGGTGAGGAGGATTCCCATGGTTTCCTCAAACGAGAGGAACTCCACTCTCTTTGGGACGCATTGGCTCTGATCTTCATTCGACCAGTGCTCCAGGGGACACCGCGTGCACTCAGCAGATTCTGAAAGGAAAAAAACTCATGTTACGACACTCTCCTACATTCACCCTATCGTGAATATAGAGGACGTATCGTGGTCCTCTGTGGCTCACTTGGTAGACCATGATGCTAACAACACTTAGGTTTGGGGTTCGATTTCCCGCTGGGACCATATTGAAACATGTATGCACTCACTCACTCACTGCAATGCAAGTCGCTTTGGATACAAGCCAACTTTGGATGCACCCTAAGTGAACGAGATGATTGGTTCAGATCATTGGGCGAATGTTTCATGTCAGTGAAATAAACATCTGTCCGTAGTGTTGACACGTTTTGACGTTTTGACCAGTGTATTTGATCACAGTGTCTCACCGGTGTGGTTGCTGATCTCCCCGGCAGCACAGGGGATGCAGGAGAAACAGCAGACTGGCTTCCCTTTGATCACGGCCTGGCGGAAACCCGGCAGGCAGCTCTCACTGCACACAGACTGTGGCTTCTGAAACACAATACAACACCTGCTGCTTTCTCACCCTTTTCACTCCCTCACTTAATCACTTAATCACAGAAAAGCAACGTTCTCAAATGTCCATGGTGTTCTCACTCATACGGTACAATTAGCCAATCCACTCATCAAATTGCCACCCTAACGTAATACTATTTTTCAGTCCCTGGAATGGCCTGTTACTATTTTTCATGAGTTGTTTGCTGTTGTTGATTTTCCTATTATCGCGCATATAAGGGAGCTGCATTTGAACTGGTGACTGGAGGGTTGCTGGCATCATATCTAAGGTGGCTACCACTGCCGTTGTGCCCTTGGGCAAGGCACTTAACCCCTAATTTCTCCAGGACTATGGCTGACCCTGTGCCCAGAGCAAAAAAAAATCGTTGTACATTTCGCAATGACAGGAAGGTTGAATCTAATCTAATCTAATACAGTACCTTCTGTGAATCTCCAGCCCATGCTATCTTTATTCCATTCATAGCAAACTGGTACTGCTTAGGGAGCGATGCGTCGTAGTTCCCCACTGTCACAAACGCTGTGTCTCCTGCCACGTCTCTCTGCCAGTTCACCAGCTCGTAGGTGGCCGTCGGGTCTCCGTTCTCATCAAAAAACATTCTCTCCCCTGACGGCATGGTGAAGTTTACACCTCGTAGGTGTTTCAATACCTGCATGCATGGGATTGTAATCAGTACACATGGAGGTGGTTAAAGTCACAGCATTCATATCGCAATGCAGCCCATGTATGTGAGAATAGTCAGATGTGTTGGGATTTTAGTGAATGTACAGTATTGAATGTGAATATATAAAACCTGTCAGTCAATCAGTAGTAAATATATCTCCATGTTAGTCAAATTAGAAGCAGCCCCCCTCACCTCTCCTGGCACAATGGGGTCTTTCTCTGTCTGATTCACACTTCCTCTCCCACGTCTGCATGTCAGAACATCCTGTATGGCGTGTGCCACAACGTACACAGCCTTGTATACATTACTAGAGATCCTGAGCTCAGACACATCAGTAAAAGTGTTACTGATGTCTTCCAGTCTCTCAGACCCAGAACACTGTGTGACTGTCTGACTGCCTCTATCGCCCTGTGGGGAAGACCAGAACCTGCAGCCAAAAGCCTTCTCCCAAAACTCCCTGACCAGGGCGTTCCCTGGGCTCTGGGCTGGGCCAACCCTTAGCAGGAACTCTTGGAGCCCAGGGATCTTGTATTTGTTGATGGTGAAGCCCAGAGAGCCGCTGAGGACGGCAGAGTGCCCCCTGGTGGCCAGGTGGCTGGCGGTGATCCAGGACTCACTGCCCACCCACTGAAGCCCTGTCAGGTTCTGACGCAACACCTCCTCCAGAAGAATCTCCATCTCTCCCTGGGCCAGGAAGGCAACCAGAACCCTGGAGCTGGCCTTTCGAATCACCTCCACCACCCTTGCCATCTTCTCTCTGTGGTCGGTCCTGGAGATGGCCTCGGAGTACTCGACACAGACCCCCTCCAGACCCGCAGCCTCTATGAAGGTGGCCATGCCGCTGTTGCCATAGTCGTTGTCGCTTCTGACCGCACCCACCCAGGTCCAGCCAAAGTGTTTGACCAGCTTTGCCAGCGCTCTGCTCTGGTAGAAGTCACTGGGGATGGTTCTGAAGAAGGAGGGGTAGTCATTTCTGTTGCTGAGACACGCACAGGTGGCAAAGTGGCTGATCTAAACATAACAGCAAGAATAGGGAAATGTAGTCATTTAAAAAAGAAAAGAAAAAAAAAGTCTAATTGGCCAAGCTGAGTCAACTTGTTTGAAGATGCGTACTGTATTACCACTGGTATGTGGAAAGGGTCCGTGGTTTGTGACATCACGATGGTCGAGGAGGACTCGGATGTTCCGATGATGGCCTGGACTGATGATTGGCCAGAGCAGGTCTTCCCCACTGTCCTCTCCTGACCATTCATCAGAGCCATGGCCGCACTCATAGACGACATTGTCGTTCCACAGCTATCAAATATCTTGTAGCCAATGGAAATGTTGGGGAGCAGGATACTGCTATTATTTATCTCCTCAATGGCAAAGATCATGGTCTGAGCAAATCGGAACTCTCTGAGGTTTATGCTGATGAAGCAAAAGGGACAATATAGCTTTTTTCATTACTGGATATACAAATTACATCATAAAAGGTTCTTATTTTTGCAGAAGAGATGGCCATAATCTTAATATACTTAAATGAGAGACAGGCATACTGTTTTTTTCTCTCCTTGTTTTAAAATGACAACCAGAGAGTGGAGACACTAACCTGGAGCAGGTGAGAGGAGATGGTGTGTCTGTGAAGAGGAGGGGATTTTGCTGTGGTTTTCTGTGGATTGAGAAAGCTCCTCCGATGGTCACGTCTCCTTCCTTAGACAGCAGAGGGAACTCTGGAGTACCCAGCATCTGACAGAGAGGCGGTTCTCTCTCGACCCCAAAGGCTCCCAACACCACCAGCACCACCCACCGAAGCAGCATCACACTACACACACTCTCTAACATATGTTCTTAGAAAGATCTGATGAAGTGCCCCTCCTAAAACTACAGGGGTTTATATCCATTATGGAGACTGTGACAAGTTTCTCTTAGCAAATCAGAAAGGGATGGGATCACATGATCTCTGCAGTGGCTCAGTGAGGCTTGGGGGGGGGGGGGTGATACCTGATTTTACAGGGTGCACCCCACATGAAACATCTGTGTTATGTCATGTTACAGCTAACTATAATATGTTGTTGGTTGCTACACTGAGATGGTGAGAGATGAAAAGCGTGTGCCAGGGTTTCCGTTAACCGGTAATTACCGGTCTTTGTCCGGTAACATTTGTTGAAGTCCGACAAACTGAAAACTCGTCGGACAAAATGTCCGGTGAAAATAATCACCACCATTCTCAGCTGAGCACCAAACACACACACACCCACGCACACACACTGCCCGAGAGAGAAGGACCCGCCCCCTCCAGCCAGCCTATAGGCTAACCAAAGGGGGCGGGTCCTTCTCTCTCGGGCAGTGCCGCGCGTGCACGAGTGTGTGTGTCCGGTGCCCAGCTGAAAATGGTGGCCCGAAGCGGAAAGCCTTATCTTTATCGCACAATAACAAGGATAACAAACGAAACGGACAACATTTACACTAAGACAGTGTGCGAATTAAATCACGGTGTGCGGGGGAGCCCAGGGATTCAAGCAACAAAAAGAAAATCTCCTGACGGAAAAAAAAGTTCTGGCCAAATCGGGGCCGGTGGCTTTCCGCGCGCGTGCGATGTTCCGTTCTACGTTCTAATGCTTTGACTTTTCTTTCGAAAAATGTGAATACATTTCCGCGTTGTCGAAAATCAATGACACATCGCTAGTCAACTAACACGGTTTGTTTTATGAGCCTGCTAACAATGTAAAGTAGTGTTGTAAGATGGAGACAAACTTCAGCTATATGATCTAACAGCCGGTCTTCAGGACGACATACAGACCCGTATGAGCTTACAGGGCTATCCCCTAAGTATGATTTGACAGGCAGCTAAACGAAAATGCCTTCCCAACCAGCGAGACCTGGGGGGTGTTCCATCAACGTCGCCAAAGGAAAACCTAGGCCCACTTCGCCAAGTCCCGCGAGACTCTTAAAAAGATCCAGGCATATCTTGATAGATCTCGCGAGACTTGTCAAAACAAGCCCAGACTTTCCTCCAGCGACGTCGATGGAACACCCCCCTGGTTATAGAAATGACGTTGTTTTATTGATAAAATTTTAAAAAAAGGGTAAAACTGGAAAGAGAAAATTGAAAACTCACATTAATCCCAAACAATTTAACAAACTTCAGTTAACGTAATGTGGAGTCCGTTCATTGATCGATGCTGTCTGTTCAGTTCCCAGTGAGGCGCCCGTTCAGCGCTGGACATAATGGCATAGCGCGCATGCGAATCATGTTATATTATTATATAGCTCGCATCTAATCGTATCGGATGAGAAATAGACATTAAATGGCATATATAGGTCGCTACACAACAGTAATCACCGCGACAAACAGCTATATTAGATTTGGAGAAAAAAAAATATGATTTTGAAAAAAAAATTTTTTATTATATTTTAATATGATGACCGGAATAATTCACGTTTGTCCGGTAAATCGAAATCTTCCCGGACACGATGTCCGGCGGCAAATTTTTCTAACGGAAACCCTGGCGTGTGCACAAAGTTTTATCCGAATTTCATAACAATTCCCGGTCCACTGCTAAATAACTATTGAACTTAACTAATAACACTTTAACTTTTATAATTCATTTCATTACATTAAGATAATATTCCAAACCATTCAGTGTGGTTCAGTTTGTGTATGGAGTTCTCTTAGTTAAGTAGAATCAGTTCGACATCTCATTATGATTCGTCAGCTACTACGGTAGGGGTTCCCAAACCCTTTTTTCTTGTGACCCCAAATTCATATCTATAATTTACTCTGACCCCAACAACTTGATCGCGAGCTATGCCAAAACATAATAACAAATTCATAATAATACAAAATTATGTTCTTATCACCTATAATATGCTCTAATTGGTTAAAACACTGCAATATAGGCTGCAGGTGCAATACACAGACATTGTTATTTTCATTTTATATTAAGACTGTGTGTGTCTTATTTATCAAATCATAGAGGTTAGTTTGATTTTATCAGGGGACCTCAATCTGAAATCAGGTGACCCCACATGGGGTACCGACATCCAAGTTTGGGAACTACTGTAGGTCAGGTGGGTGTTTGTCAACAGGGCTATCGCCATACCAGTGTGTTTCTCTTTATTATCATCCTCCAGGTCAATTGTGAATCCGATCAGTAAATAGAAAAAAAAATCAGAAAATATTAATATTATTAAAGGTATTCAGTATATAAGGCATATTGCTCTCATAATTGCGTAGGCTCCATGGGATTTTAATTTTGCCTGTCCTGCTTGCTTTGACGTTACACATTAAAGGACAGCTTCTCCAGCTTCTCTACCCTACATAAAGTGAGCTTGCTCCCAGCAGTTAGGCCGAGAATTTGTGATGAGAGCCAGCTTTGCGGGGAGTGTTGAGCTGGTGCATAACCTGTGATCCTAGAATTTAATGTTTAATGTGCAGAGTACCAATTTAAGCATAATGGGGTACTTCTACACTAATTGGCTTACCTAGGATGTTGTTGCTTCATCTATATAGTTTTCAAATCAATCAGGTAGATACATATTTAGCAAAGTAAAGCATCTACAGTTTTGCATTCTTAGCCATGCTACTATAGCACAAACAGCTAGCATGCTAACTGTTGTACAGTACATTGCTAGATAACTACACAATGAAACTGTCTGGATTTATTAACAACATCCAGGGTAGGTCAGAAAAAAAGCCAAACTGTAAAAAGAATGAAAGTATTCATTTGAAAGTACACATTTGATTACATTAGCCAGAGGGATTGATAGACACATCATTTTATTTATTTCAATATTGAGGGAGATTTCTATTGCATTTTTCCCATCATGTGTTTCTTTGTATTGAGCCGAGGTTTCAATATGATAATGTAGCATTTTGGTGCAAATATACAGATAAGTAAACCAAAACTGGAGGCCAGAATGGCAAATATCTCCACAGCTACAGTGAACTTCCCAGGAGAACTAACATAAGCGGGGATAAAGGTGATCCAGACAGCACAGAATATGAGCATGCTGAAGGTGATGAATTTGGCTTCATTGAAGTTATCAGGCAGCTTCCGAGCCAGAAAAGCCAGCACAAAGCACAAGAGAGCCAGGAGTCCTACATACCCCAACACAGCCCAGAAGCCTATAGCTGAGCCCAGACTACACTCTAGAATTATCTTATCATTATAGTGCTTCATATTCTTGTAGGGGAAAGGAGGGGAGATTGTTAACCAAAGCACACAAATCAGGACCTGTATGAGAGTGAAAGCCAGAACACTGAGTTTCTGCTGTAGAGGCCCAAACCATTTCATGACATTCCTGCCTGGAAGTGTAGCTTTGAAGGCCATCAACACCACTATTGTTTTCCCCAGAACACAAGAGATACAGAGGACGAAGGTGATCCCAAACGCTGTGTGACGCAGCATACAGGACCACTCAGAGGGCCGGCCAATGAAGGTAAGAGAACACAGGAAACATAGTGTCAATGCGAAGAGCAGCAGAAAGCTCAAATCTGAGTTGTTTGCCCTTACAATGGGGGTGTCCTTTTTGATAAAGAAGAGACTAGTCACAAGTATAGTCAGAAACACTCCAAACAAAGAGAAAAACACAAGCACTATACCCATGATCTCAGTGAATGATAGGAACTCTACAGCCTTTAGTATGCATGTGTCTCTGTCAGGATTTGACCAGTACTCCTCAGGACAGTGTATGCAGCCATTAGAATCTGTAAGGAAACCATAGTTACTTACTGAAGGGTAAAGAATAGTACATATACATTATGTGATCATCTACAGAAGACACGGACCAGAGATCGAACGCTGAGACACTTCAGCAGGATACACAGAGAGTAGGTAGTAAATATGATATGGATATTAAAATACATTGGGCCTGTGGTACCTGTGATGTTACTGATCTCCCCCTCTGCACATGGTATACAGTCATAACAGCAGACAGGCTTTCCTTTCTGCACGGCCTTACGAGAGCCTGGGGGACAGCTCTCACTGCACACAGACACAGGCATCTGCGAGAGGCAGAGAGCATACAGGGTTCACTCTGAAGTTGTCTGTAATGCTGTTTAGTTCTTAGTTTCAATGGTAAAAATCTGAAAGACAAAGATCCCTACATATTTTGTCACCACACCTAGTCCATAGTGTATGTTTATAAGTTAGTTATAAGTCAGTTATATTTGATGATTCCAAATTTCAGAAAGAGCAAAATCACTTCACTTCTCTCACCCAGATTGTAAGTGATTATCTTGGGTCTTTCAGGAACATTGTGTACCTGTGTCTGACCCCCGGGCCACATTATGGCTTCTGTCCTCAGGGCAAACTTCTTTCCTGGGGGAAGCGATGCGTCGTAGTAGCCCACTGGTTTAAACTGCACCGCCCCGTCTGGGCCGCGCTGCCAGTTCACCACTTCGTACTGAGCCGCAGCTGCACCTGTACTGTCAAACCACACCTGGTCCCCCGTCTTTATGGTGTAATTCACCCTCTTCAGTGACTCCACTACCTGCCCAGAGAGAAAAACAAACATTAGCTGTTTAACTGCTTTTGTTTGGATTAATGATAAATGGAGAAGTTTAGGTGTCATTCTTACCTGCCAGGGTTCAGTTTTCACACTTTTATCACATCCGTGACCCGCTGTGCATTTCAGTAGGCTGTGCAAAGAATGGGCCACTGCGTAAATGGCTTTATAGATATTACCAGAGTATCTCAACTCTGCCACATCGTCATTATAATCTTTCAATGCTATCAGATCCTGATTTTCACTACAAGGTATCTTTACTGTCATGTTGTTTTCATTCAACTCTGTGCACTGAAATGCTGTCTCCCAGAACTGCTTTATCACAAAGTCGTCAAAGCCGCTGATGTTGGCCTTTCTCACGGCGAACCCCAGTGACCCCCCCAGCACACTGAAGCTGGTGGGGGTCACCAGGCTGTCTGCAGTGATCCAGGCCTCCACACCGATGAACTGGAGGCCTGTGATATTCTGCAGACTCAGCTGCTCCAGGAGGTTGTTCATCTCCACGTGGGCCAGGAAGCCCACGATCACCCGGGCCGTGCCGCTCCGGATTACATCCACCACCTTAAGGAGCTTCTCCGGCTCCGTCCTGTGGAATTTCTCAGAGTATTCTACGCACACACCCTCCTCCTGGGCTGCAGCCAGGAAGATGGCCATGCCGTTGTTGCCGTAGTCGCTGTCGCTGTTGACCGCCCCCACCCAGCTCCAGCCGAAGTGCTTGACCAGTTGGGCCAGCGCTTGGCTCTGATAGAGGTCACTCGCGATGGTTCTGAAAAAAGAGGGGAACTCCTTCCTGCTGCTCAGACACTCGCATGTCGCAGAGTGGCTGATCTGTGTAAAAAATTAAACAGGAGAGGATGGAAAAAAGGGTGAAATCGCTAGGTTCGGTTAAGCGTCAGAACGCATGGTATATGCATACATAAGGGAGAGAGAGAGGGATGGAGAGGAAGAGAGAAAGAAAGAGAGACAGAGAGAGACAATACTACTTTGACTGTTGTAGACAGGCTTGCTATAGTAGGATTAGGTCTCTTACTACAGGTATTTTGTATGGTCCTGTTGTCCGTGCCAAGACTATGGTGGATGAGGATTCAGACTCTCCAATGATGGCGTGCACTGCCGATTGACCAGAGCAGGTCTTCCCCACAAATCTATCCTGACCATTCATCAGAGCCATGGCCGCACGCATAGACGACAACGTCGAGCCACAGTTGTCATAGATTCGGTATCCAATAGAGACATTTGGAAGCAGAGTTTCACTGCTGTTGATCTCTTCGATGGCGAAGATCATTGTCTGAGCGAATCGGAACTCTCTGAGGTTTACACTGAGGAAAATAACATGTTTGTTCAGAATAGAGGAAATACCAGAACATTTGTTATTTAATTACTGGTTTGTGGTGGTCAAAGAAAGCAGGGGGCAGAGGTAGGTAGACAAAAAACAGCAGATAAAAGAGTAAACATACAGTACCTGGAGCAGATGAGTGGAGGTGGTGTGTCTGTGAAGGAGAGAGGCGGCTCTGTGATTTTGCTGTGGATGGAGAAAGCTCCACCGATGGTCACATCTCCCTCCTTGAAAAGCAGAGGGAACTCTGGGTTCCCCAGCATCTGACAGAGAGGTGCCTCTCCCTCTGCCCCAAAGGCTCCCAACACCATCACCACCACCCACCATAGCTGCATCACACACATACACACTCTCACACACACTGGGGGCATCTGCACCCTGACCAGAGTTAGAGGAGTGGATTTTATGTACTTGTAGATTGCTTCAGGGCAGGCAGCCCTCTTGTTAGCCAATCAGCGACAAGTGTGATTGGACAGCCTCAATAGGGCACAATGGGTCTTCCTGGGAATAAAGTGCCATGTCCAAAGTCACATCACTGACCAGGCTCTCAGAGGTTAAAGGGATAGCGATATTAAAAATGTTTCACAATTGAGACCTTTTTTCTACTTACTCAGAGTCATGAACTCATGGATACCTTTTTTATGTCTCTGCATGCAGTTTGAAGTTAATTGCTAAACATGTTAGTGCAAACACTGGAATTCTCCAGGAATAGCTCCTCTCAAAAGCAGGGACCTAACTTGGTTGGGTGGTTGGTCATTACTGTAAGCTATACATAGTAATCAAAGGGCCGGTTTCACAGACAAGGTTTAAGCCTAGTCCTGGATTAAATCACACTGTTTAGTCTAGGATTAGTCTTGATCTACGTCCATGAAACCGGCCCAAAATGTTATACATTTGTTAATTTGACTGATAATCATAAGAAACAATATTCTATCTCTTCTTTCTAACTTGGCACTACTTTGGCTTGAGCCTCCGACCTCAGATGTGTTGACCAGTTGTACACAGCCTGTCCTTGCACCCCCCATCACACCGTGTCCATAGTTTGAAAAAGAAAAAACTACATCTAATTGGAGTTTTTCCACATTCAAATTGGTCCTAATTATTTACATTTATGGTTAGCAACTTAATACACATCATTGAGAGATAGGAATCAAAGTATACACAACTGAAGGTTAGCACTGTTAATACATAATCCAATGCATACATAATCCAATAAAATGAGCATTGAATTCAATTACTAACCAATATATAAGTTGTTAACCAAAAATTACATTTAAGACAGAAATGCTGGGTAATATGTAAATTACATAAAATACATAAAGATATGTATTAACATTATATTCTAAACATACTTCATTTCATATTTTTTATTGAGATCCTTCAGGATATCCTGTTCAAAACTGTTACTGATTTGCTTTACTCATGGCCCAAGATGACCAAGTAATGAGGTTCAACTGCAATGCATTGCTTGACATTCAAGTATGCATTTTGTAAGGATAATAAAATACAGATTCAATTACATGATCATTTAAAGTACATTCAATTCTAGTATACTTTTTGCAAGTATACTAAGAACAAATTGATTAATTAAATGAAATTAAAATATACCTTAGGTAAGTACACAAAAGTCAATGCAACTTAAGTGTATTTTAAGTAAATATAGAGAAACATGAATATATGTTATGCATATGAATTACTCCTTTAATCTATTTTCAATACACGTTAGTGTACTTTTTTTCTTGGGTAGACTTGTGCCTTGTACTGTACATAATCCTGAATGGCATACCTTATCTTAGTCCTAATTCTTTGCAGTTTTTGTTAGAAATGTAATACACGCAATTAGAGGATAGCAGGAATTGAGGTACTGAAGGGTGTTACAGTAATAAACAATCCAATCTCAAAATGAGAGACTGAGAGGTTACCTAACACTAAGGAACATTTTGTTGAAATTAAAAATAATGCTATGGGATTACAAATCTTTGAAATAGAAGTACACTATTTTAGTATATTTAAGTACACTGAAGTATACTTTTAAGTATTATTTTTGTCAGTAGACTGAAGTACAACTTAAAGTATACTTTTTGTACATATATTAAAGTACTAGTTAAATTCCATGATAATAATGTATGTTTTTTATAATTATACTAAAGTATCATTTAAAGTACATTCAATTTGTTTTCATTCTGTTTTTAATTATTATAAAAAATTTACACAGAGAGTACATTATTCTTATTCTTATTCTTATTATTGAGTGAGTATCTGGATTATTCAGCTCTAGTGTATCTCTCGTGGCATGTGCCAGATAAATAGTTGACATGATGTAGGCCTCCCCTGAAAGGATACTGTATACTCTTAGAACAAAAAGGTTCTAAAAATGATTCTTCATGTGTCCCAATAGAGGAACCCCCTTTTGGGTTTGATGTAGAACCCTTTTGGGTTCCATGTTGAACCCTTTTGGGTTCCATTTAGACATGTGAAAAAGGTACTACGTGGAACCCAAATCCATCTAACACATAAGGGGTCTTCATCTAACCCAAAAGGGTTCTTCAAGGGGTTCTCCTTTTAGTACAAATGAAGAACCCTTTTAGAACCATTACATAGTGTACAATACACTATGTGTGTACAGTATCCTTTTAGTGAAGGCCTACATCAAACATGTCAATCATGGTCATAGTTGTACAAATATACATAACATTTTGAAAGTGTAAGCGGAATACTTTTTACATTTGAAAAACAGATGTGTTTTTCTGAAAATCTCAGCCCAAAGTGAAATGGGCTGAACAGCATTACAGTAGGCTGGGGGCCTAGTACCGAGCAAGCACGTACACTGACTGACTTGTGTGTGTGTGTGTGTGTGTGTGTGTGTGTGTGTGTGTGTGTGTGTGTGTGTGTGTGTGTGAGTGAGAGAGAGAGAGAGTGTGTGTGTGTGTGTGTGTGTGTGTGTGTGTGCGCGCGCGTGTGTGCGCGTGCGTGTGTGTGTGTGTGTGTCCCCAAGTGCGTGTGGGCGTGTGTGTGTGTGGGCGTCTGTGTGTGTATGAGCATGTGTGAGCATGTAAGCACCTGGAAAAGGTTATTAAAATCCCACTTTTGACAGTAGCAAACTAAATAAACAATTAATTCAGCACGCCTGATGTAGCAGGGCATCGGGCCGTGCTGTTTTCAATTTGGTGTTATTGTTATGTTTCAACCCTGCTTGTTTAATGATCTCCTGATAGGCCTCTTAGGCCCGGTTTAATTAAAGGAGCTTGTTGTTTGTGTTTGTGGGGCCGCCTGTCAGATCTGGTTCCAGCCGAGTGCTCTTCTGAGGGCCCGTCCTCTGGGAGTTGGAGCTAAGAGCAGGAACCCATCTGTGGAGGTGTAGGTGCCTCAGGCCTCTCCCTCGCTTCCCTTCGGAGGTTCGGCACTTCCTACTGATCACGTCATTCATCCTAACTAACTCCCCCTTGACTCTACACAGAACTGGCCTGCGTTGAACTCCCCTACCCCTCTGCTCCCCTATTCCACATTGAATTGCCCTACATTGAACTTCCCTACCCCTCTACTGACCCATGCCCCCCCCAAACTCCCCCTCCCTCTCCAGGACTTGCATCATTACCTTCAGCAGACAAAATAACACCCTGAACCCTTTGACTTACATGATCATCATTAAAGGGATGAAAGTATGAAACCAATAGATGAAGTCAGGCAAACATGTTATACTGTGTTGTCTGTCATTCACTTGTATGCATTTTGTATAGCGTCTTTAGAAAAGCTTGATATAAATGTTATTTATTATAATAATAATAATAATAATAATTATTATTATTATCATTATTATTAGAGATGCTCCGATCAGGGTTTTTGGTGCCGATCACCGATCACCGATCACTGGAATCAGTGATCTGCCGATCCGATATCACCGATCACCGATCACAGCGTCGAAAATGGCAATTGAAGCATTCTATTTATTGTGTAGCATTATTTATGTTTTTAATTATTCTTAACACCATTGACATTGTATATTAAGTATTCAAATGAAATTAGGAGATGAGAAAGTATCATGAATTGACGACCATCTGTTTTATTGAATTCACAACCACCTGTAGCTTACTTCAGGAAAAACAAATAAAATGTGAAAATAAAAATCATAATAAATAAAATGTACACTGTCACATCAAATGTGCAACATTCCACTCGAATGAGAGGAACTAGGGGCTCTTAGAGAACTTGGAGCTTACTGTAGCTTTCCTGAGGAACAATAAACATACCCAAACTAAACTGCAACATAAACAGGCTATAGCCAAATATAAAATACTGTTTCAAGTCATATTTAGGAGGAGATAAGACAGCAAGTCAGCAATAATCAATAAAACAAAAAAACAAAACATTGCACCTAAGGAGATTTCAGACTCAAACCTTACTTCTGATTAAGCAGCATCACTGGTAGATTAGCCTAGAGAAATACAAGCATCTCAGCGTTTTTGGCACTCAGCCTGTTCCTCTTATCATCTAAAATATGTCCTGCTCTGCTGAAAAGTCGCTCGCTATCTACACTTGTGCAAGATGCACAGAGGAAGACCTAAAACTCACGCGCTAATAGTTGTTATTATGGGCCAAGTGACTTCCTGCTCGCGGGGTCACATGACGTCGCTGAACACTACCTACACTACGCTCGTGAAGTCGCGCTGAAACTCTGACCAGCACTCGTGGAACGCCTCTCGTCCAATCAAAGCACTCGGTCCCTTTATGACGTCGAGCCCAGTGTGCGCTTCGGCGCTCTCTGAGCGAATCGACGAACGCAAGAAAAAATGCCGTATGATATTCGTGGTATTGAAAGACCTTGCGTGCGTTCCTCCCCGAGGTATTTCTTTTGAGCAGACATTACAAACGGCATATTTGTTGTCTCTTTCCGACACTGTGTAATATTTCCAGACTGGCGACGCCATTTTGTAAATCGGTCGGGTTTGATCGGCCGTTTTGAGAACTCCGATCAAAACCGATCAAGGCCATATCGGCCGATACCGATCGGCGCCGATCAGATCGGAGCATCACTAATTATTATTAGTAGTAGTAGTAGTATTGACACTTTGTGACTAGGCCTGTGCACTACACATCTCATCTAACCCTTAATAATACTGGAATCAATCTAAAATCTATAGGCTATATAGAGTTGCATAGAATTGTAATAATGAATATTATAAATTAAAAATGTTTTATTGAATAAACATTTAATAAATATGTTTTATTATAGCCTATTCTTCAATTATATCTATCTACTGTATTTATCTAGCTAATGGACATTTCCAGAATCCTTTCCCCTTGTGTGTGTGTGTGTGTGTGTGTGTGTGTGTGTGTGTGTGTGTGTGTGTGTGTGTGTGTGTGTGTGTGTGTGTGTGTGTGTGTGTGTGTGTAATTTACACAGTGAGGTGGGATTAGGAGTAGATTGGGTCAGTCATGATCTGCTCTCCAATACAAAGGTCTATGAGTCAGATGAGTCTGATTTTGCTAGTGTCTGATTCATAAACTCTCTCTCATGTCCCTGGACCATACCGTGGGGCTGGACAGGTGTTATCGATTCAGTAAGGTTTGTAATGGGCCTAGCGGAGCTTCCAAATGAAATCAGATTGGCCACATACATCGCATACAAGTCCTAAATGATATAATTAAATTATTTTTGAATCTACTTCCTTGTTCAACAACAATCAATACATCATAATAAAACAATGACACGGGTAGTGCAGCACATGCTTCCACCTACCTCGTACCTACTGGTCTGTAAGCACAGATGTGGGTAGTATTGTTTAGCATTGTTTTTGTTGTGAAGCACTTACTTTTTATTTTATTTGCACATTGTAACATTGTCTGTGTAAAAAGCGCTATACAATTGAACTTGATTGATTGATTGAATGGGCCTAAGGGAGCTCCCAGCATATTGTTTCCACCTATCTCATACCTGTTGGTCTGCCAGCATTGATGAGGTAGGTGCTACGGGCTATTTTAGGCCAAGCTAAAGACTAGCAAACACTTAAACCAAACTGTCAGTTAGGCAGAGTGTAGCATGACAGTGATCCATGTCATGGACTCTAGCGCCCTCTACTGACCTTCTTACATGCAGAGCAGCACCTTTAGGCCACTGGTAGACAATAAGTACAGGGGAGAGGTGTTTATTATTTTTCTTTTTTTGTGTGCAGCAGTTTAACAAGTATAGTGTTGGGAGCTGAATCATTGTGCCACTATCGTTTTGTTTTACACATTACTTTTCTATGTGAAGGTTTTACAAATGTACATCCGCCTGTATAAGCACCGGGTGTAATAATCCTCTCCCTCAGACTAACTGACTTTGTGTATCTAAGCTGGTATTAAGTATGTTTTAGATAGAGATCAATTATAACCAATTATTTTGGATTTCAATATTTGGATGCCGCAAACTAACCCTAGGTTTAGGTTTAGGGTTAGGGAGAAACTGGCCATACATGTTAAGTCACAAGCACTAAAGATAAAGCACCAGGTTAAAAACCTAGATGTCTTGTTAGATTCTGAGGTAAATGTCAAACCACACATTAATAATGTGACCAAAACATCTTTTTACCACCTGAGGAACATTGGCAGGTACAGCCATTTCTCTCTCAGGCTGACACCAGTGGCGTAGCGGACGGGCCCGCAAGCGACGCACCGCGGGGGGGCCCCCTAACATTGGATACAAACTTTTTTTTTGGGGGGGGGGGGAAACTTCGAAGAATGTCATCTTTTCTTTTACCCAATGCAGCTTCTGAGACTAACACGGGTAGGGATGCGATTAGCACTGGGTCAGGGACAAACGTCGGTGATGCACCTGTTGCTAGCAGCACCACTGTGGAGGCCAGTGTTCCAACTCGGGCTCGTTCGCCAGACAGCGCCAACGTTCGGTGGTTCCCAAACGCGAACGCGAACCGGCACGGTTCTTTGCCGGTGTGAAAGCCCTATATGAGGGGTTCAGCGTCAGTTCGCTTCGGTGCACCTTGCTGCCTGATTGTCTGTCCCTGTGTCATTCACTCTCAACATGGATACAAGTACAATAAGCATTCTTTAGGTGGTGGTAGATTCTCTATTCGGACATTATAGCCGCTATATGTGGGACTGTCGGTCCGATATTGTAAAAATAAATAAATAAGTATAATCTCGGCGGTTAGTCGAGTGAAAGAAAAACAACATACAGATGATAATTCACACAATATAATACCACGAAAGCGTACAGCACTAAACAATAACATTTATTTGGGCAGCATCATACTCAAACTCAGGCAGAAGGGCAGGGTCCGGCCAGGTTCAGTCACAGACTGTCAGTGCATCATACAGGTACATAATTCAGCATGGTTAGGCTATAGTTGTTTCTTTTTCTATTCTACTATTCCAGGGGTCGGCAACCTATGGCACGCGTGCCAGCAGTGGCACGCGACAGCTTAAACTGTGGCACGCGACAGCTAATCAATATGTGCGAGAATGGGAGAATGTTTTTTAATTTTTTTATGTTGGCCGCGTTCGTAAATTCGCGCACACTGGGTTCAATGTCACAATGGGACCAAGTAATTTGATTGGACTAGAGGCAGTCTCAGGGACGCTCAGGCACTCTCAGGGCGAATTTACGAATGCAGCCCTAGTCTCTCATCCACTCCACGAGAGCCGTATTCTGGCACCAATTTTCAAAGTAAAATTCTGAATTCGATTCGATACTTGTATCAATATAACTCAAGTCGTTCAAGGATGAAGCAGAGAAGGCCGAATCAATAAGACGTGCTGTGTCAAGGTATGGGAAGCAGGCCAGCACCTTTAAAGCATTTGCCACTGCTAAAAATCACGCAACTGAAGCAAGCTTTCGCATTGCTCATTGCATTGCGAAACGTGGAAAGCCATTCACTGATGGAGAATATATTAAGGAGGCTTTCCTCTGTAGCTCAGATGTTTTGTTTGAAGGCTTATCAAACAAAGACACAATAAAATCAAGAATAAAAGACATCCCAGTGTCAGCCAGAAGTGTGGAACGAAGAATAGGAGAAATGGCAGAAAACGTGAAAGCGCAGCAGACCGCTGGTTTGAAAGATGCGACGGTGTTTAGCCTCGCACTTGATGAGAGCGTAGATGTGAATGACATGCCACGTCTGGCTGTCATAGCAAGATACTGTGATTCTGCTGTAAGGGAGGAGCTCTGCTGCCTAAAACCAATGCCAGAAACAACAAAAGGTGAGGACATCGCTAAAGTTCTTATCGAGCATTTTGTGGAGCGAGGGATTGATATTAGCAGGATTTTTGCAGTGACAACAGATGGTGCCCCTGCCATGGTCGGGAAACAGAGGGGAGCAGTTGCATTAATTGTGTGCACTTAAAGTGACCAAGTACCACCCCCAGATAATGGAGTTGAGCAAAGGAAAACAAGGCCAGGGATCACGACATTGATTGTTAGGACTGTTTACATGGCTTTGCATACATAGCTCTTTGCAACCAAAAAAATATATATGTTTGTTGTGGTTGGAATAAAAGAATAAAATGTAAGTAACAACCAAATCATTATATAAATATAAATTATAATTCATACAAGTAAGACCCTTGTATAATCACCCTCCAGTTAGGCCTACTTATTAAAATGATAACCATAGGGAGCGCAGTTAGCAACTTTGGTAGAAATTGAGCGCTCCAATTTGTTTAAAGTTGTGCTACGCATCACAACGTTTAGTTGTCTTAGATGTTATGTTGGTAATTTTGTTCAAGTTTCAGTTAGTTAAATTTTTAGGTTTATTTAGCATACATGGCTTTGCATACATAGCTCTTTGCTGAAAATTGTTGTTCATGTTGTGGAATAAAATTGCAGATCTGTTGGTCTGTTTGGTTTGGTTTGATGTCGAGTCATAATTAATGTTGATATTGTGGTTGGCACACTGACTAACAAGAACATTTAAAAATGGCACTTCATATCAAAAAGGTTGCCTACCCCTGTACTATTCTATTCTACTTCTGCTGTCTGCGTCTCCCTGGGTATTCCTAGACCAGGTGGCAAACAGTAAAGAAATGCCACAATATACCAGGAAACGAGATGTCCAACAAACCCTGGCCAATTTTGCGCAACAAGTACACTCTGATGCAGCGGAGACAGGGTTGCCAGATGGGCTGGTTTTTGGTGGATTTAGAAGTTTTTAGATTGGTTAGGTTGGAAATTCTCAATCCCATCTGGCAACCCTTAGCGGAGAGTCTACAGATTGTATGTTTACAGATATCGCACTGCTGTGCACACCACACTTTGTTAAAATAAATAAAGCTTGTACTTTTCTACTTATAATACATTCTACTGATGTAGTCTATTTGGTTTTAGTCATAGGCTATTGCTCTCACTTGTTTGTACCTTTTGCTAAGTCAAGCATTTAGAATGTAGAGTGCATATTGCGAAATTTCACAACGTCAATAACGCATCGGACTCTAAAAAACGCACGTTTTTTTTAACCTCCGTTGCGAAAGGGCCCCCGCCGCCACCTTGCGGGGGGGCCTCGGGATTTTGCGGTACGCCACTGGCTGACACGCAGAGTCTAATCCAGGGTTGCCAACTGTCACGCTTCTGGCTTTCACCTTCAGCCTCACGCTCCCACCCTGCCCAAACAATCCTCACCCCAAAACACTGCGACAGATGAAGTAGACAAGTAAACCCCCCCCCCCCGACACACACACACTGTCGGCCCCTGATGGCCCTGTTGGTTCTGGCTCCGGGCCTGATGTGCACGTTATTAAGTGCACTTACGCGTGACTAATCCCATGGCATCAAAATGTTACTCCAGACAGGTACTGTCTCACTCAAAAATGTGCAACCCTGGTCTAATCCATGCTTTTATTACTAGCAGGTCTGATTATTGGAATGCTCTCCTAACTGGTCGACCCAAGAAAGCCATTGGTCAACTGCAAAACATTCAGAATGCAGCAACAGGGGTAATGACTAAGAGTCTGTAAATTGGTTGCCATTGGTTGTTAGTTGTAAGAGTTGATTTTAAGATTATGTTATTGGTCGTTAAATCACTTCATGGTCGTGCACCCCACTACATGACAGAATTTTTTTGAGTGTATGTACACAGTAGATCCTTTTAACCATGGATGGGGTCATTTGACCATGTGAGTAAAAAATATATATATAATGTATATATATATATTTACGAGACGCGCCGACTAGTGGTCCTTGTGTGTATGGTCATTTGAGGCAGCGCTAGGAGTAGGTGAAATACGGTAGGTACGGCTGTCCTAGTGTTAACTCTCCCTCAGCCTAGGGCCAAGACGCATGGAGAGGCAGCTTTTAGTGTTTCTACACAGATTATTTTGTCTTCTTTTTTGTTTTTTTAGTTTTTACTTATTACGTATTGCTTTTATTGTTTTAGTTATGTTAGTATTTCAGTTTCTTTAGCATTATTTTCACTACATATGAGACACTTTTATTTTTTTACTTTTTCAGTCTGTTGTTTTTGTTTATTTGTTTTTATTCCAGTAAAGCACATCTTACATGTTTTATAGCACAAGACTATCTTTTACAATAATATTGTCCCTGCAGATTCCACTTTCCTGTAGTTGTCCTGATAGCTTAGACACAACACATTTTATTTAGCTTAAAATGTATAGGCCTGCATGTCCTGTATTGATCAGTTGATGTACTCAGTCATGCACTAGTTTGATTTCATTTCATTTCACACACAGAGATTAATTGACACCGGAATTCTGTGATGTATACATAGACAAAAAGGCTAAAACATATTTCAATGTGCCTATTACAACTGTATGCGATAAGTGACAAACACAATTTGATTTGAGAACTAACAGCAAAACAATATAGTACAGTGTACAGGGATTAGGAGTTAGCAAGAGTTGCATCATGTTTTCGTCAGTAGCTTGGCGTTATGCCTTGCAGTGTAGCCCTTCAGACCTCATGATCTCATCGATCATAACAATAGAAACACTTCACACCAAGTAGACAGTAGATAGTACTGCATTACACTGTCATTTTCAAGTTATTATTTTATAACCACTCATTTCATTTCCACACTTTCCAAAAGTGTTTATCTGATGAAATAACATATAGGCCTGTGGTGCATGCAGGCCTCACAGCTCAAGAGTTATTAAAGTTATTAATAGTGTTTTGATAACAGTTAGCCCTCTGAGTGAGCACCTGCCAACCTGGTGCACCTCCTAATGACGTCCCCGTCCCCCCCTCCCTCCATCAGGAAATTAATTATTGTTCCATTTCACACCTGGTGAACTCCTGCTCGACAGCCGCGGGCTGCGATGTCATCACCTAGGTAGAAAACACTTACCTGCCTCTGCTTGCCCGCCCGTCCCCACAGTTCCCCCCATGCCCTCCCAGGCAATCGCTAAATTGGAAGGTCTGCGGCGACAGCGCCTCACAGGTACCCATCCCTTAGCGACTTGTTTATCCGCTGCACCGATCCTCTCTACGCCTTGTTGCACTCTGAGGATTGCAGCTCGTTAAAACGGTGCTTCAGGCTAGTCGCACAAGTGGTTATCCGGGGGTTCAGCTTGATAAACAACCCTTCCCTCTCTCTCTCTCTCTCTCTCTCTCTCTCTCTCTCTCTCTCTCTCTCTCTCTCTCTCTCTCTCTCTCTCTCTCTCTCTCTCTCTCTCTCTCTCTCTCTCTCTCTCTCTCGGGGGTGCTGTCCTTTAATTGTTTTTCTTTGCCAGATCGTTACAGTCAGAGGTGCTATCTGTTTAGAGGCCCGTGACTGTGCCTGTAGCAGCTCAGAAGAAAATCGTATGGATCTTATGGTTTTTCCCCTCAATAAGAAAAACAAATCCGTCTAAACGAAATAGGCCTAGAGAAAAAGAAAATAAATGTTCTAACTGACATTCTTATCGTCATAGAATTGCTGTAGGCTACAGTTTTCCAATTACTGTAAATGCACTCTCCTGTAATGAAAGTGTGATGTATATACAGGCTGAAATCCTAAATTGCTCCTGCTCCTGTCAAGCTTACAATACACATTATTATTCAAAATGAAGTTGCTTGTATCCGAACTCCTACTACACAATCTCAGGGAGGTACCGCAACAATGGAGGAAGGAGAAAATAACACAAGCTATTTTATTTGCGTTAGAAACGAGAAACTGGTGGCCTGGGGTGGTCCAGTGGTCTAGCACCCCGGCCTACAGTGCACACATTATGCCCATGTCGGCATGGGTTTGAATCCGGCCCATGCCCTGCTGACATGCCCTCTCTCCTTTCTTCTCCTTACTTTCCTGGCAGTGTTCATTATATCTGTCCAATAAAATGAAGAATATGAGTGGGACTGCCGCTCTCAGAAAAAATAACGTAAATAACTGAAACAACTAACTTAAAAGAGAAAGAAAAGAGAAACTGAACATGAATGTATTTCTACTCTAAAAAATAAATGACATGGTTAACTCTGAGCCTGTTGATTTAGCAAGACATGTCAGTTCATTCTATGAAAAGTTGTACAACTCACATGTCATTGTTGAGGATTATAACGCTTTTATTAATGATTGCCAGTAGTTTTGCTCCCTCGGTCACAGATTACTTTAAATCAATCTGTAGTGGAGGAGATTTTAAAGTGTGAGGTCTTTTAATCTGTACATGAAAACAGGGAAATCTCATTTTATTGTAGAAGATATTCTATGTAATGTCCAATCATTTATGAATTATTCATTCAAATTGATTATGATTACTTTGATTATATTCAAATCAATCAGTAGTTATAAAGGCAGGGCACCACTAAATATTTAATGAGAGATATTTAATTTAATCACATTTTTACATTTACTTTACCAATTATGCATATATCTAGTCTCAATATTCTAAGGATATATTTTAAGGGAGGTCATTGATGCATTGAATGGTTAAAAAATAAATAAAAGACGAAATATAGGATTATGCGTCAACAACCTTTTTTTCATGGCGAAGGCGAGACGTTGACGAGACAACATTTATATTAGAAAATAAAAATTGTGAGTACATTTGTTTGTTATCATTGATGAAAAAAGATGAGACAAAAAAGACAAAAGAAAGAAAACTGTGACTAAATATAAAATGTATATTTTCGTTGACAGACGAAAGACGAGATGAAGTGATGGCAAAATTGACTGGGTACACCCAAAAAATTTAATCATGTGTATGCACGCAAAATGTAAGTATGATAATGCGTCCTTGTCATTGGATACTGACTGCAATTTTTCTCCTCGTGCTGCCCGCTTGTGTCTGCGCCAAAGTCTTGTGTCTGTGCTGGTGACATGATTTAATATTTGGGAGATGTTAAATAAAAGTGTACCAGCCATTGATAACTGACACATCCACTATTGACAGTTGGAACTCTGGTATACTTTTTGACATGTCGTGTGTCAAACAGCGGAAAGAAGCAACACCGCTAGCTTCCTAAACTAGCTAACAGTAAGGGTTAGTAGTAGGCCTATCTGTAGGCCTATCTGTATCTCTATCATAGCCTACATGTCAACATGACAAGGAAAGTAACACACAAGCTGGCCAAGCAGATGGCTCTCTCAGCTAGCAGAAATTAGCTTGTTGTGAACGTATGGTGACTATGAATTTTCCGACAGATGGACTGCATAAACTACATACAATTATATGTCATTGATAGATGGTAATGTCATTCTAGATAGTCAGTAGTCAGCTTTCCAATAAAGTGTACATGGACATGGCAGAGCTTCTTGTGGCGCTTAATGATAACAACCTATATAGCAAAGCCGAAGATAACTGCGACATCAGCCCATATTTGCAGATTCGCTCAACTTCCCCAACTCCACATCTTTGTATGTTTGTATTTCAATCTTCTATGAATCTTAACGTAATTTATTAAATAAGCTCATCTCTGTTTGTTGGTTTTGCCTCCCTTCACATTACTGTTTACTCTTTTAATGTGTGTCAGACAAGCTCAATGGGGTTGAAATCAGGAGATCTGTGTGTTTACATTAGAATTGCTCAGAGACGCCTCCTGGTGTTTGTTTTGCCAAGGTGAATTAACTTGACCTACTGTAGTTGGATACCATGCCATATTGTCAGACCAGTTTATCCATGTGCCAAGCGTTGGCCTATGCAGTATTCATTTGGAAATCGGGTCCTGGCACTGATCACACTGCATGAGCAAGTACATTCTGTCGGGCATCCCAGAGGCCTCTGAGAAACCCTGTCACAGTCTGTGAGTAAGGACGTCCTGATCCTTATCCTTAACACTTAATCAGCCGTGAGGGGTCATTTGACCCCTGTGAGTAAAATATTTGTTTATATCTTTGCATTCGATCAAATTTCAGGACCCTTCTTTCATGACTTTTCCTAAATATGTGCGTTCTACCACCCAGTATCCTTACATTTTCAAAATCACATCGGGATAAGCTAGTATAAAGCTATTTTGCAGTTTTTCTGTTTAGGAAGCAGGATAACTTACAAGCGGCCAACTAGTGGTTGTTGCGTGTAAATAGCAGCTTAGCATTGTAAAGAGGCTGCTGGTTTAGTAGGTAAATAAGGCACGGCTGTCCTAGTGTTAAATTGGTCATGTTAACTTGTTTCTGATTGGAGTAAAGCAGGGTATTACAATCGACATTTACATTTGTCCATATTACAGTAAGAAGGCCAACAGGTAATAATGTTTGCTAATAGGCTATACTGTATGTGGTTAGCCTATTGAATTCCATGTAGGCTACAGTGCCTGGATGTGTGTTATACCACATAACCACCCTGGTATAATCATAGTCATAATGTTCTTCTAGCATTGTAGCTGCCAATAGCCCCTGGTTTTGCCATAGATTACTATTTATTATGATGATTGATGGATAGATGATTCACTTACTTAGAAAATGTATTTGTTGTCGCTTTGGATAAAGACATCAGCTATGCCAAACATGTAAATGGTGTGGATAACTGCTAACATTCAGTGAGCCTCATTTGTCCACATGTTCCTAAATAATTCATATAGGGACTATTGGATGATTTAAAAAAAATATATATATATATGTCAAATTAAAAGTTTAGGGAGAAGTTGGTTTGTAATCTCCCGATCTGAGAATCGTTGTCTTATAATAATCTTATATAATCTTATAGTTTAAATTGTTTACCTTTTTGTCATCACACAGAATCCTATTCCCTTAGATCCTGCTATTGTGCTATTGTATTTCTTTTTACAACATTGTTTGACCAGGTACACCATGTGCACTCCTGATTCTTACTCACAGTCGAAATCATAAAATATGTAACAAGTGGGTGGTTGAGCGAGGCTTGAGAGGTGTAATAAAGCACTTGTGGTCCTCTGAGTCATGAGTTAATATGGCCCCACACCGATTGCGCTTTGACACATCTTTGTGAAGTTTAAGGCAGGTTTCTGATGGAAATCTCCTCAGAGCAGTCCATGCATTGCAGTGTGGGTGAACCTGATAAACATCCTGACAAGCAAGACATATTATAGGTAAAAGCTCAACGGTGCATCATGGTAACCTTTGTGACAGCCATTACATAGATGCTGCACTCTCAGAAATGTCTCCACGTGTTCAATAGGGTAATACTGGTATAATAATAATAATAATAATAATAATAATAATAATAATAATAATAATAATAATAATAATAATAATAACCTTTATTTGTCCTGCAAACGTTGCAGCTCAAAGTGCTTTAATCATTATATAATCATCATTTATTATTATTATTTAGTCATTTAAAGACAATATTAAAAAAGATGGGTTTTTAGTCTTGACTTGAAAATATTTGCTGAGGTTGCATCCCTAATGGGATAAATAAACTGGCAGTGCATTTATAAGTAAAGTAGCCTAACGGCCCATACGAGCAGGAGCCTGTCTCCTGTTTCCGTAGCGTGAGGCGGCAATAACACACCTTAGAATGTTCTCTCTGAGGGTTGTTTGTGGGTTTGAAACTTTGAAAAGATTCTTGACCCTATAAAAGACTATATTTTCATCTTCAAAAGGGCTTCGAATAAATGAATGTGATCAAATGAGACACCACACCATGCTGAGAGGTCTCTGTCACCATTCTCTGACATTCTCTCTCACATTTACGTTTATTATATTTGGCATTTAGCAGGCGCCTTTATCCAAAGCAACTTACAACAAATACATTTGTCTAAGTAGGTGAATCATCAATCCATCAGTCATCGTAAGAAAACGTAATCTATGGCAGGGCCATGAGCCATTGGGAGTCATAATGCTAGAAGGAGGAAGGTTTAAAACATAAAACACTGCTCTTCGTGGACTTCAGCTCCTATCTAGGGTCTATCACACTCTATATGTGCGTGGATCAAGGACTTCCTGACCGACCGCCCCCAGAGGGTGCGGGTGGGCCCCCACACCTCCACAGCCCTCAGACTCAGCACTGGGTCCCCCCAGGGCTGCGTGCTAAGCCCCATCCTCTACAACCTCTACACCTACGACTTCACCCCCGTCCACCCCAGCAACTCCATCGTAAAGTTTGCAGACGACACCACCGTGGTGGGATGTATCTCGGGGGAGGACGAGGCGGCGTACAGGGATGAGGTAGAGCAACTGAGCAAGCTGTGCAAGGTTAACAACCTGCTGCTGAACAAGTCAAAGACCCAGGAAATCATCGTAGACTTCAGGAGGAAAAAGTCCGAGATCCAGCCCCTGCTCATCAACGGAGAGAGCGTGGAGAGAGTCTCAACCCTCCGATTCCTGGGGATGCACATGCGGGATGACCTGACCTGGAAGGACAACACAAAAGGCACCATCAAGAGGGCACAACAGCGGCTATACACCCTGAGAGTCCTCAGGAAGGAACACAGCAAGCAGGAGATACTGGTGACCTTTTACCGCGGCGCAGTGGAGAGCATCCTCACCTACGGCATCTGCAACTGGTTCTCCAGCTGCACAACAGCGGAGAGAAATGCGCTACAGAGAGTCGTGAGAACAGCACAGAAGATCACCGGCGCCCCCCTCCCCTCTCTGGAAGAGCTGTACAACACACGCTGTCTCAGGAAGGCCTCCAAGATCTCCAGGGACCCGACCCACCCTGGGTACGTACACTTTACCAGGCTGCCCTCGAAAAGGCGGTTCAGGACCCTGGCCGCTAAGACAAACAGACTGAAGAACAGCTTCTACCACAGGGCCGTCCAGGCCCTGAACACAGCAAAGACCTAAGTTCTGGGCCCTGGACAGTCTGGACGGATTGTATGGCAGCTGCTGGACTGAAAAAATCAGGTGTAGTGCTGAGGCACAAACATGTACATTTCAAGCCTGCAAACTGTGACACTTTAAATAACGTGAAACAATACTATTGTGCAATATGACAACCCTAGTCGTCTATCTGTACAGTATAGTACAGTGGATTGTGTACATAGCCTTTATTTATGTAAACCAGCTCCTTCCCTTCTTGTGATTTTTTAAAGTGTTTTTTTTTTCCCTTTCCTAACACCAGGGGAGCCACCCATCCTAAATTTCGTTGTTTGGTACCTGTACTGTAGCAATGACAATAAAGTCCATTCATTCATTCATTCATTCATATATAATATTTACAGTAGAGAAACCGTAGAGGGGAGGTTCTCTGGTAAGCCCTGAGCATCGTTATGGTTTATATCCAGGAGGTCAGTCAAGGACATGGAAGGCAGAGGGTTAGAGGAATTACGCATGATGATTAAATGACATGCTTTTTAACTATAATTACCGGTTCTAATAAGAGTCTTAATTTGAGCCCACCACCACCAGTGGGAGCATGCGTTATCTGAATGCAAGCATTAAGAGAGGAGTCGCTTAAGATGTGACTGGATTTGTAAAAATGAATTTAAACCTTATCTAAAAAAACGTCTGGTTCAATTCTCTGATGTCTAATTGAAAAGTGATGGGAGAATGCATATAAGGGGAATTTAATGATATTTGAATAATGTCATCCACTGAAGAAACCTGTCTGACAATAATTATTCAGATCAGGTGCGATACATTCATTTGATGGTGAATCTCATTGTGATTGAAGGTGTCTCTCTCTCTAAAGTTGAATCCCTTCACTCCCACCTCTCTCTGGGGTGGTCCAGTGGTCTAGCACCATGGCCTGGGGTGGTCCAGTGGTCTAGCGCCATGGCCTGGGGTGGTCCTGTGGTCTAGCACCATGGCCTGGGGTGGTCCTGTGGTCTAGCGCTACGGCCTGGGGTGGTCCAGTGGTCTAGCACCATGGCCTGGGGTGGTCCAGGGGTCTAGCGCCATGGCCTGGGGTGGTCCAGGGGTCTAGCGCCACGGCCTGGGGTGGTCCAGTGATCTAGCACCACGGCCTACAGTGCACACATATGCCCATCGAAATCGGCCCATGCCCTGCTGACATACCCTTTCCTCCTTACTTTCCTGTCTTCCTTCACTATCTCTTCACTATCCCTCACTATCCAATAACAAAAAAGAAAACGGGTGTTGAGAGGGTATTACTATTAGGAGGCTGACAAGAAGGAGCAGGAGTGGGGAACTTTCACCCCAAGTGTGAGGAGGAGGAGGAGGAGGAGGAGAAGGAGACTGGGGAGTTCTGCTAAGGTTACTATAGGGGGAGCACCACCTATCTGAGGCTGAGAAGGGGGGGGGTCCTAGTAAATAATATTGCATGGATTGGGGAAAGGACATCACTGTCTTGACTGAGCCTGTAGACTCAGTAGACTCTGACTGTAAAATGGGGATCTGTCTGACTGCTCTCTGTATAATCTGTCTGACTGCTCTCTCTATAATCTCTCTGACTGCTCTCTATAATCTGTCTGACTGCTCTCTATAATATGTCTGACTGCTCTCTATAATCTGTCTGACTGCTCTCTATAGAATCTGACTGCTCTATAGAATCTGTGTGACTGCTCTCTATATAATCTGACTGCTCTATATAATCTGTGTGACTGCTCTCTATAGAATTATGTCTGACTGCTCTCTATAGAATATGTGTGACTGCTCTCTATATAATCTGACTGCTCTATATAATCTGTGTGACTGCTCTATATAATCTGTGTGACTGCTCTCTATAGGATCTAACAGGTCTGAAAGTGTGGAAGGACCATTGTTTTTTGGTGAATTTTGAGTTATTTGCTTGTGCTCGAACAAACAATATGTTTCTGTACACTCATCAGTTAACCCTCCTGTCGCGTTAGTTTCTCCTTTACTTTGGTGTTCCCGGTGAAATTTGACCAGTTTGTTTTTGTTTTAACTGCTCTTAACACAAAAACCATTAATCATCACCAAATGTTTTAGTGGTTAACATGAATAACTTCAGTGAATATAAAAATAATAGACACTGAAAATGTAATGGTTGTGGATGTGTGGATGTGTATGGGGATGTTTTCCATCTGATGGATGAACATAATCTAGGGTCACCCATTCATTTCCTATGGCGGTCACAGACCGGGAACATCACAGGTGTTACAAAGTTGACTAAACCACTCAAAATTCAATGAAAGTGGTGATCAGCAATTTTACATGTTCAAATGTCTAGTGTGGAGGATATCATAAGGCCTTGAGACAATCAAATTTAAAACACAATATTTATGATTGATGAAAGTTGTGAATCGGTCAGATTTGACCCGAACACGACAGGAGGGTTAAGTAAGTAAGTAAAAGTAAATAAAACTTTATTTATATAGCACCTTTCATACAAGAAATGCAGCTCAAAGTGCTTTACAACAGGAATAAGAACATAAAGTGAATATAAAAACATATATAAAAACATATACATGCATAGAATGAATATAAAAGCAGGGGAAAACACTAAAAAGAGAGACTGTGATTGTTTCCCATCTTCACACCAACTTAAATCCTTTGCCTATGAAAATATTTACTACCACTTGCCTAATGGCAAGACTGGGCTTTATTTTATTTCCACACCAATTTAAGTCTTTCGCCTATGAAATATTTACTACCACTTGCCTAATGGCAAGACTGGGCTTTATTTTATTTCCACACCAATTTAAGTCTTTCGCCTATGAAAATATTTACTACCACTTGCCTAATGGCAAGACTGGGCTTTATTTTATTTCCACACCAACTTAAATCCTTTGCCTATGAAAATATTTACTACCACTTGCCTAATGGCAAGACTGGGCTTTATTTTATTTCCACACCAATTTAAGTCTTTCGCCTATGAAAATATTTACTACCACTTGCCTAATGGCAAGACTGGGCTTTATTTTATTTCCACACCAATTTAAGTCTTTCGCCTATGAAATATTTACTACCACTTGCCTAATGGCAAGACTGGGCTTTATTTTATTTCCACACCAATTTAAGTCTTTCGCCTATGAAAATATTTACTACCACTTGCCTAATGGCAAGACTGGGCTTTATTTTATTTCCACACCAACTTAAATCCTTTGCCTATGAAAATATTTACTACCACTTGCCTAATGGCAAGACTGGGCTTTATTTTATTTCCACACCAATTTAAGTCTTTCGCCTATGAAATATTTACTACCACTTGCCTAATGGCAAGACTGGGCTTTATTTTATTTCCACACCAATTTAAGTCTTTCGCCTATGAAAATATTTACTACCTTGCCTAATGGCAAGACTGGGCTTTATTTTATTTCCACACCAACTTAAATATGAAAATATTTACTACCACTTGCCTAATGGCAAGACTGGGCTTTATTTTATTTCCACACCAGCTTAGATCCTTTGCTTTCAACTAGTCAGTCTGTGTACGTGAATATAAGAGCAGGGGGAAACAGTAAAAAGAAAAGGTAAAGAAAATACAATAAATATTAATTTTAAAAAGGGCATTTAAAAAGAAAAAAGGGCAGTAAAAAGAAAAGGTAAAGAAAATACAATAAAAATTAATTTAGAAAAGGGCATTTAAAGTGCAGTAGCTGGCAAATGAGCAGTAGGCAGGTGCAGATGAGCTAGTTGAAGGCTATATTGAAGAAGTGCGTTTTTAGCTTTCTTTTAAAAATGTTTTGTGAGCTGGCTTCCCTGATCTCTAAAGGTAATGTGTTCCAAAGCTTTGGGGCATAGTTGGCAAAGGCTGCGCTCCCGGTCTTCTTCTGACTATTGCTGGGAACCTCTAATAAACCTGCGATAGATGATCTTAGTGTTCTTGAGGGCACATAATTGGCAAGGGAATTAGCAATGTACTTTGGGCCTCGCCCATTAAGGGCTTTGTATATAAGGAGGAGGACCTTAAAATCAACCCTACATGTTACTGGCAGCCAGTGCAGAGTAGCTAGGACCGGAGTAATGTGCTCTCTCCTCTTGGTTCTAGTTAGAAGTCGAGCTGCAGAGTTTTGAATGAGCTGAAGTCTTGCAGTAGTTTTTTTAGGAAGGCCAGTAAAAAGTGCGTTACAGTAATCGAGCCGGTTTGAGACAAAGGCATGAATCCGTTTTTCAGCATCTTTTTGGTTTATAAGTGGTCTTACTTTAGCAATGTTTCTAAGGTGAAAGAATGATGTTTTCGTCACCTTGTTAATATGGGACTTGAAGCTTAGGTCTGAGTCGAAAATAACACCTAGACTTGTAACCTCAGGTTTAATCCATGATGTCAATTTCCCCAGATTATTAAGCAGCATATCCCTCTTTGCTTTAGGGCCGATCAGTAGGACTTCAGTTTTATCCTCGTTTAGCTTCAGGAAGTTATTGCTCATCCATTTATTTATTGCTAGAAGGCAGTTCGTAATGGAGTCTATAGCTGAAGTATCATTTGGTTCAGCAGAAATGTACAGTTGCGTGTCATCGGCATAGCTGTGGAAACATACGTTGTGCTCTCTAATGATGTCCCCGAGTGGTAACATGTATAGTGAGAATAGTAGTGGACCAAGGCAGCTCCCTTGTGCGACTCCGAAGTCGCTGTCATATTTCTCAGACACATGATCTCCAAGCTTTACATAGAACTTTCTCCCTGTAATGTATGTTCTGAACCAATTTAACACGCTGCCAGAAAGACCAACTAACTCTTCAAGACGATTGATTAGGATATCATGGTCGATCGTATCGACCGCTGCACTTAGATCTAATAGGACGAGAATTGAGACCTTATTAGCATCAGAGTTTAGTCTGAGATCACTAACTATTTTAGTAAGAGCAGTTTCAGTGCTGTGATATGTTCTAAAACCTGATTGAAATTCCTCCATGACATTATTTTCTTTGAGAAAGGAGTTTATTTGTAATGAAACTTCCTTCTCAAGTATCTTACTAATGAATGTGAGGTTCGATATCGGTCTGTAGTTTTTCAGTGCATCGGCGTCGAGGTTGGGTTTCTTTAATAGCGGTCTTACAACAGCTGTTTTGTAGGCATCTGGGAAGATGCCTGTTTGAAGTGACAGTATTTATGATCTTCAGCACATGATTTGAGACACTATCAAACACCCGCTTGAAGAATGCTGTTGGTATAGGGTCAAGGCAGGAGGTGGAGGAATTAGATTTAGAGACTGTGTGACAGAGGTCCAGTAGTGTAATACAGGTGAATTCACTCATAGTTGCTGCTTTTGTTTTCCTGAGGTCGACTATGTTTGCGTCAGGGGTGATGCTGGCTCTAATAGATGTTATTTTATTATTAAAGAACAGTGCAAGCTCTTCACATTTTGTTGCTGACGGCTGCAGAGGGGGGGGGGGGGGGGGGGGGGGGGCAGTGTTGATGAGCTTGTCAATAGTAGAGAATAACACTCTAGAGTTACTAGCGTTTTCTGTAATAATCATGGAGAAGTAATCCTTTCTAGCAAGGCGTATTGTTTTGTTGTAGGCAGTCATTGTGTCTTTGTAAATATCACAGTGGGCTGTGAGCCTAGTCTTCCTTAAGACAAGTTATTTGTTGTATCTATTCTCAAGGCCCTTTCCCAGAACTCTGGGAATGCTTTTTTAGGTATTTTCTTAGAGAAGGGTAACCTTACCATCCTTTTTGAGGATGACTAGTGGTTTGTACCTTGCAGTGAAGCCTCTGTATTTCGGCTGGTGGTGTATTCTGTGGATGGTAGTTTCAGTGGTTGTGGGGAGTTTCTTAACACTACAACAGCCGTGCCTATTTTACCTACTATTAGAGCCGCCTTGGGGGTCAAATAGACCCCCTTTTTAGAATGTAAATCTGCTATTTACATACAGAGATCACTAGAGGGCGCTTCTTTGTTTAGACTGCCTCCTACACAGAAATACTGCAAAACAGCTTTATACTATCTTATCAAGTGTATAAAGTGATTTTGAAAATGTAAGGATACTGAGTGCTAGAATGCACATATCTAGGAAAAGTCATGAAAGGGGGGTCCTGAAATTTAATGGAGTGCAAAGATAGAAAGATTATTTTGTACTCACAGTGGTCACCGTGACCCCTCACGGCTCTTCTAGTGTTAATTGTTGTGAGCATTATTCGGTCATCCACTATAGACGTCTTCCTTGGCCTACCAGCCCATTTGCGATTGCTGAGCTCAGTGCTTTTATTCCCTTGTGTTCCAAACTGTTGATATTGGCAAGCCTAAGGTTTTGGGTGTTTCTTTTTTTTCAGCCTAATAATGGCTTCCTTGACTTTCATTGACATCTCTTTGGTCCTCGTGTTAACAGACACCAATACCAGACTCCAAAGACAAACGCAAAGCCTAGAATAAATACTAGACATTGACAGCTCTCTTATGTGTGCAAGTTATGTGATGGATTACACCTGACTTCCCAGTAACACCTGTCAAGCCGATTGTCCTATTACTTTTGGTGCACTGAAATAGGTGGACTATGTATAAAAGATGATGTCATTTCTAAATGGTGAAACCAATGTGTTCACACATACCCTCAAACAAAATGCTTGATTTCAAATCCAAAAAGAAGCCAAAAGAACAAACAAAAACTGTAACTGTCTGCCTGTTAAGTTTGTCTGTCTGTCTGTCTGTCTGTCTGGAATAAGACACATGGGATCCTCTCTCATCTCTATCTGCTGTGGACATAATAGTGTTTGTGACACAGTAACTGTCTCACTGTTGTTCACTCTCTGCATGTTGTTTTCAATAACAGGCAGGCTGTGTCCCTCTGTAAGTCCCCGCTGCATCCTGGGACATCTCGTTATGGGCATACTTACTGAGCATCAACAGGTTCAGGGAGTTATGCGTTAATTGAAATGAAGGAAACTGTAGCCTGGAGGGACACAACATACTCCTCCCTCATGATCCCTCTTTCTCACTACCTCTCTCTCTCTTGTTGTCCTCCTCTCTCTCACGTGGAAAGGTATTAAACTGCAGCCTGGGGCAGTACAACACACACATCTCTCTCTATCTCTCTCTCCCTCTCTCTCTCCATCTATCTCTCTATCCCGCTCTGCCTCAGATAGCCTGCAGGGTTTGTGTTAATGATCCGTTCTCAAACAGCAGAACAGTTTATCCCACTCTTAGTCAGACCTAATGAGTCATTAATACTGCTTTAAAGCTGCTTTTAAACCCACTGAGAGACTTGAAGAGAGAGACAGGCAAGTAGAGGACCAATACGGTTCAAGACCGATCTAACACATTTTGAAGATTCAGGGTATACCATATGGACATGTTAACTTATAGTGTAATCATGTGGCGTGTAATTATCCCCCATCACATGTCAGACTTGTGACAAGTCAGTGACTGTGGAAAAATAACAATACTGCATGATTTTGTTGGTGGTACAGTAAAAATCCTTTTCAAAGTTATCATTCTGACCCAAAAAGCGAAAAAATTACAAATAAAGTGAGCCCAAAAAAAAAGAAACAGTAAACAATATTGTCATGACAATACAGTATCCTATTCCCTTAACGTTCTCACAAAGTCACAAAATCCCCCAGAACCATTTGAAAGTTTAGCGACTCTTGGCTTGGTAATCTCTCTGTGTCTGAGAATTGCTGTCTTATCATTTTACCTTTTTTTGCCATCACACACAATACACACAGTGTTTGTGTGTGCGTATGTGTGTCTGTGTGTGTGTGTGTGTGTGTGTGTGTGTGTGTGTGTGTGTGTGTGTGTGTCTGTGTGTGTGTGTGTGTGTGTGTGTGTGTGTGTGTGTGTGTGTGTGTGTGGCTGTTTGTGATTTACTGTAGCAGACACCTCTGCTTCTAGGTTAAGCGAGCGGGGAGTCCACTGCCTCTTCGCATCACTGAAGGATCATTCAGGCAGAATGGTGTTTCTCTCTGTAGACCAGCCTCCTGTCACCCCCCATTACGGTCAACTGTGCATCACATGTTCCTGTTATTTCCTCTACCTGCTATGAAGCTGCTTACTTTCCATTGACCAGTGTCCTTAGGGAGACAGGGGGTAGTATGAGGCAGACAGCACATAAAAAGGCCTCTAACCTTCACCCAGCAATGTCAGCTGGAGGCTGTGGATTATTAGGTGTGATGTCTCTAGGTTAGGGTGAGGGTTGAGAAGAGACGTGTGTCTTTGGGGTTTTGGCAGGTGTATGGTAGTCCTAGGGCTCTACTGTTTATGGATATGGATTATGGTCTGCTATATATAGCCGCCTCTGTTCGACGATGATCAACCTCAATTGAATGTAGGTCACTGTCATAATATCCCTGGTTCAATAATCAGTAGAGGTTTGATATATCAGGACTTTTGACTGGATTTGCAGTGGATTTGTAGTGGGCTCTGTAATAGTAGTGGTTAAAATTAGCTGGGTATGTTACTGGTGTATTGATTGATTTTTTGTTATGTGAGTGTCTTATTCACACAGAGGTCATCCCATTGTGAGCGGTCACATCATGTGAGCAGACACGACGCCTCACATTCATACAGTTGTAGAGTACAGTTCCTGTCTTGCGTATGGTAATGTGTAGTGGTGCATCGTGTGCCCGTGCTGAGAGAGAATGCAGCAGGTAGGGTCCAGGTGGTTTGGCTCAAGGCTTGGGTTCCCATCATGTGTGTGTTTGGTGTGCTGGGGGCTCCTCTCTCTGGTCTCCTCCCAGCAGTGTGATCTCATGGTGGGACCCTCGTCCCTCCCGGCGCTGCAGAGGCCCGGGGACGTCACCCTGGGGGGGCTCTTCTCCCTCCACGACACGGTGCTGGAACCAGAACTGTCCTTCACGTCTCGGCCCGTGACCACAGACTGCACTGGGTGAGTGGCTCAGTCTTAGACCTCGGATAGACCCAAGAAGACCTAACCTAGTCTTAGACCTCAGCTGGTCTGACATCTAGCCTGTAGGCTAGACCAAGCTTGACCTAGACCTAACCTTAGTCTTAGACCTCAGCTAGATCCTAGACCTAACCTAGGCCTAGACCTTGGCTAGAACAAGACCTGTAGATCAACTGTAGCCTGTCGATCTCAGCTAGTCCAACTACAACATTAAATGAGGGATGTGTAGGTACTGGAGCTTTGATGTAACTTGATCCCTGACATAACACTTATTGTGAATGCTAAACATACTGTCAATAAATGCTTTGTGTGTTGATTGAGACTGGCATGGATGGAAAAAACACTTCTCCTCAGTGTGTGACTGATTCCTGTCTCCTCGGCCCCCAGGTTTAACTTCCGGACGTTCCGCTGGATGCAGACGATGATCTTTGCCATCGAGGAGATCAACAGAGATGGCCGCCTGCTCCCCAACATCACTCTGGGATACAAGATCTACGACTCCTGCAGTACGCCTTACCACGCCCTGAGGGCTGCCATGGAACTGATGGAGGGAGAGGGGGAGGAGAGAGGGGAGGGGGGCTCCTGTCGCCACACAGTGCCGGTCGTTATCGGTGACGGAGGCTCCACCCTGTCTCTGGTGGTGGCTCGCTTCCTGGGAGTGTTTTATGTTCCACAGGTGGGGATCAATGTAGCCGTTATAATGGTCTGTCTCTCTCTCTCGCTCTATGTCTCTCTCTCTCTCGCTATCTCTCTCTCTGTCTGTCTCTCTCTCTCACACATTCTCTCTCTGTGTATCTCTCTCTCTCTCTCTCTCTGTCTGTCTCTGTCTCTCTCTCTCTCTCTTTCTCTCTGTCTCTCTCTCTCTCTCTCTCTCTCTCTCTCTCTCTGTCTCTCTCTCTCTGTTGCTCTCTCTCTCTTTCTCTCTCTGTTTCTCTCTCGCTCTCTTTTTTTACTTACTTTCTATCTCGTTTTGTTTATTGGTTGGTTTGTGTTGGCATCTTAACTCAATCTGAATAACTACAGCCCCTCCTCTTTCTCTCTCTCTGTCCCCCCCCCCCCTCTCTCTCTCTCTCTCTCTCTCTCTCTCTCTCTCTCTCTCTCTCTCTCTCTCTCTCTCTCTCTCCCCCTCTCTCTCAGGTCAGTTATTTCTCCAGCTGTGCATGTCTCAGCAACAAAGCAGAGTTCCCTGCTTTCCTCAGGACCATGCCCAGTGACGTCTTCCAGGTCAGAGTCTAGAATGAGATATTGATTGATTGATTGAGATTGTTTATTTAAGGTAAGCCCCTTGAGAAGAATCTTCTCATTTTCGAGGGGGTCCTCACATATGACGATACAAACATAATAGTAACACATAACAAATAACAATACAAAGCACCTACACACACACTCACACACACAGCCCGTCATCACTCCACAACCCACCACTACAACCCAACCGCAATATATAGATGCAACAGTCAGATACATACATAATATAAATATCAGAAGACATCAGCAAGTAGTCGAGTTAGGCAACAACAGAGAGCACATTAAAGGAAAATACAAATACAAACAACCTGAAAACTAGCCGGTCCAAACCCCCCACATAATTAATAACATGAGCAGGGCTTTTTTAAATAGGAAAGTAAAGATGATTTAAAGGATTGAAAGGATGTGATGGACCTTAAAGGGGAAGGGAGATTGTTCCAGTCACTAGGGGCCTTGTAGGCAAATGATTTACAACCTAGTTTTTTTCGGTATCTGGGAACACAGAAAAATAGGTTTTGATGTTGTCTGAGTGGATAGGGAGAACTACGGGGGACCAAGTAAACTTTTAAATACATGGGATATTTAAAGTAAATACATTTATAAATAAATTGTAACCAATGAGATTGCCTTCTGTCTTCAAGTGAAAACCAGTTGAGTAAATCATACATTAGACAGTGGTGTGTAAAATAATGACATCTGAGAACAAAACGACAGAGGGAGTTGAACAAGACATTTAGGGGACGAAGACAGGTTTCAGAGGTACCCTGGTACACAATATCAGCATAATCAATAATTGGTAAAATAAGCTGAGAAACTAATCTTTTCCTGATTTCAAAAGTAAAGCAATCAATAGAACGATATAAAGAACCAAGGCAACCATAGGCTTTTTTAACAAGATTATCAATATGTGGCTTGAAACAGAGTTCAGGGTCAACCCAGAGACCAAGATATTTAAATAATTTAGCATTTTCTAGGGGTGAACCATCATCATAAACAATATTTAAATCTAAGAGATGGGGACGCCGATAATGTGCACCAAACACCATACAACAGGATTTGTTCATATTCAGAACAAGGTTATTATTAAAGAACCAGTTCTGAACAGATGCAAAATCTGATTGCAAGGAGCTTTGAATTTGTGTTAGATCTCTGTGAGAAGTATAGATAACCGTATCGTCTGCATAAAGATGAATAGCAGAGTTAGAACAAGACTTAGGGAGATCATTAATAAATATAGAAAAGAGGAGTGGTCCCAGATATAATCATATGTCAACTCTATGGTCTACTGTCGTTAACATCAACTGCCCCCCCCCCCTTCTCTCTCTCTGTCCCCCTCTCTCTCTCTCTCTCTCTCTCTCTCTCTCTCTCTCTCTCTCTCTCTCTCTCTCTCTCTCTCTCTCTCTCTCTCTCTCACTAGGTAGATGCTCTGGTGCAGCTTGTCAAACACTTTGGCTGGACCTGGGTGGGTGTGGTCGCAGGGGATGATGCGTATGGCCGCGGGGGTGCCCAGATCTTCTCTGAGGAGGTATGTCATAGGGCTGAGGTTAGTTGAGCTTGTTTGAGATACCTAAGTCGAACATCTCGTACGTCTCTGCACATTCAAAAGCATAGCCGTAGGAATATTGTATTAACTTGATCAACGTGTTGTGGATAAACAGTTTGGGATAACACGATAAATGACAATACTATTATCTTCAGGTTCAGAAGTTCGGTGCCTGCGTGGCGCTACATGAGATCATCCCTAAGAACCATGCGGAGGCAGCCATGGCTGCCATCGTGGCCCACATCCGGAGCTCTGGGGCTGGGGTGGTTCTGGTGTTCGCCCTGGAGCAGGATGCTGGAGCTTTGTTTGATGAGGCACTCAGGCACGATAAAAATAAAATATTCAAATGTTTTAAAGAACTTTAATCCACATATAAAATACTGTTGATCTATTTCCTATTTATTTTCAGGCAGGAGTTGACAGGTGTCCAGTGGCTGGCCAGCGAGGCTTGGAGCACGGCCTCTGTCCTCTCCACGCCAGCCCGGTACCACCGGATCCTGCAGGGCTCCATGGGCTTCGCTATCCGCCGGGCTCACATCCCCGGGCTGCAGGACTTCCTACTGCGCCTGCACCCCTCTCACCCAGACGCCCCCCAGGACCCCTTCCTGCCCCTCTTCTGGGAGGAGGTGTTTGGGTGCAGCCTAGGGGTTCCTGGGGGTCAGGGTGTCGGGGAGGAGGGTCAAGGGGGTGACGGGAGGCCTGCGTGTTCTGGCTCAGAGGAGCTGGGCAGTGTGAGGAACATCTACTCGGATGTGTCCCAGTTGAGGATCTCCTATAATGTGTATAAGGCTGTGTACGCCATCGCCCACGCTCTACAGGCTATGAGGGACTGTGAGAGAGGGAGAGGGCCGTTGCCACAGCAGGCCTGCCCAGACACAGCCAGCATACAGCCCTGGCAGGTGATGTGCCTCCACAACTCCTCTGAATCTCTCTCTTTCTTGCACTGATTTTTTAATTAGTGTAGCAAAAGAAAAAAAAATCACTCCTTTGGTTCCTTGCACTCCCTGTGTATTTTGATGAGATTTTGATGAGCCTGTGAACTAAGTTGAACTCTCTCTCTCTCTCTCTCTCTCTCTCTCTCTCTCTCTCTCTCTCTCTCTCTCTCTCTCCATTAAGCCAGCAATTTAGCAAGCAATTCCCACCCCCTCACCCCCGTATTGCTTGAATAACAATGACAGCGTGTCTCTGTAGCTCCTGCATTACCTGAAGCAGGTGGAGTTCTCCAACTCCTTTGGTGATGAGACCAAGTTCGATGAGAACGGGGACCCGGTGGCGATGTACGACCTGGTGAACTGGCAGCTGGGGACAGAGGGCCAGGTGGAGTTCGTCACGGTGGGCATGTTTGACGAGACCACTGGTGTGGACAGGAAGGAACTACACCTGCAGGAGAGGGACATCATCTGGAAGGGGAACCAGACAACGGTAGGGCTCTCACTGAGCAGGGCCGGCCCCTGGCATAAACAGTCTATGCGGTTGCTTAGGGCCACAACCGCTGGAGGGGGGCCACACTTTTGCCATCGATTTAGCGCGTTCAAAGACTCTGCGACCCCTGTCGATGAAACACCCGTCAATCAAAAGCGCCGCTACAACCCCCCCCCAACCTCCCGTCATTCAAAACCTCCGGTGTGTGTGTGTGTGTGTGTGTGTGTGTGTGTGTGTGTGTGTGTGTGCATGTGTGCGTTGACCCTGACCTGTGTAGTGTGTGTTTCCTCCCTCCCTCCCTTCCACAGGTTCCCCTGTCAGTATGCAGCAGCAGCTGCCCCCAAGGCACCCGTAAAGCCATCAGACCTAACTTCCCTGTCTGCTGCTTTGACTGCGTGGTGTGCACAGCTGGGGAGTTCAGCAACCAGACAGGTAAGCCCCGCACATGCTGCAACCTCTCCAGATAGAGTACAAGTACAACAGTCATTGTAGGCGAGAACATAGCTGTCTCAGTTACAGACACTGTATTCGGTGCAGTTCATGTGGCCATTGTTGCGATCAACTTAAACTCAACCACTAGTTGGGCTAATACCGTGCAGTAACCTCTCCATGCATTTAACTATTTGCTCTTCTTGGGCTGGTTTCATGGATGCAGATTAAGTCTAATCCTAGACTAAAAATTATCCTCCGTGAAGATTTTCCATTGCAAGGGTGATTTAACACTAGAACAGCCATGCCTTTTTTACCTCCTAAAGGAGCCAAATGACCCCCTCTTTACAATGCTCAAGCTGCTATTTACACACAGCGACCACTAGTTGGCCGCTTGTAAATTAGCCTGCTTCCTACACAGAAAAACGGCAAAATAGCATTATACTACCTTATCCTGATGTGATTTTGAAAATGTAAGGATACTGGGTGGTAGAACGCACATATCTAAGAAATGTCATGAAAGGAAGGTCCTGAAATGTCATTGAGTGCAAAGATATAACATTCTTATTTACCCACGGTCATGGCTGTTCTAGTGTTAATCATGGACTAGGCTTAAGTCTTAAGTTAGTGTATCTTATAGTTGGTCTGTCTTGCCTCAGACGCCATCGAGTGTGTCCGCTGCCTGCCAGAGTTCTGGTCCAACGCCGAGCGCACGGCCTGCATCCCCAAGCAGGTGGAATTCCTCTCCTACCGCGACACCATGGGCATCACCCTGCTCTCCATCGCCCTCCTGGGCTCCTTCTGCACCACCACGGTCCTCTTCATTTTCGCTTGCAACAGAACCTCCCCCATCGTCAGGGCTAACAACACAGAGCTGAGCTTCCTTCTGCTCTTCTCGTTGATACTGTGTTTCCTGTGTTCTCTTACCTTCATTGGCCGGCCCTCTGAGTGGTCCTGTATGCTGCGCCACACAGCGTTTGGGATCACCTTCGTCCTCTGTATCTCTTGTGTTCTGGGGAAAACAATAGTGGTGTTGATGGCCTTCAGAGCTACACTTCCAGGGAGTTCTATGATGAGGTGGTTCGGTCCAGCCCAACAGAGAGCCATCATCTCCCTTTGCACCTTGGTCCAGGTAGGGCTCTGGCTGTAAATATCAGACACAATTGTTTACCAGAATAGACTAAACCGGGAGACCTGCATTTGACTTACATTGTAACCCCAATAACACAGAGGCAGTCTTAGAGGGTTTTTTGACTAGGGCCTATTTCTCCTGTACCAGGTGGTGATCTGTGCCGTGTGGTTGGCCGTGGCCCCTCCCACCCCACACCGACTGTTGACCCGCGAGAGTGCCCGCGTCATCCTCCTGTGCCATGAGGGCTCGGCCTTGGGCTTCTCTCTGGTCCTGGGCTACATCGGCCTGCTGGCCTCCCTCTGCCTCCTCCTGGCCTTCCTGGCCAGGAAACTCCCTGACAACTTCAACGAGGCCAAGCTCATCACCTTCAGCATGCTGATCTTCTGTGCCGTGTGGGTGGCCTTCGTGCCCGCCTACGTGAGCTCCCCGGGGAAGTACTCCACGGCCACCGAGGTGTTCGCCATCCTGGCGTCCAGCTACGGACTGCTGGCCTGCCTGTTTGTCCCGAAGTGTTACATCATCCTGCTCAGGCCAGAGAAGAACACTAGGAAACACCTCATGGCCAAGTCTGTTCCCGACAAGAGGTTTTAGTCGATCAACTTTTACTGCAGCTGTGATAATATTTACTCACTATATACTGTAGTGTAGTGTAAAAAAAAACATTACTCTATTTAAATATAATTGTATTCATTGATCAATACAATCTGTCAAGCCCCTCGACGCCAGTAGTTTACATGAGGAATCATGATCTTTATCTGCATCTCTCATTAAACCACAGGAGGGCGCTGTTGTGCTGTTGAGAATCAGAATCAGAATCAGAATTATTTTTATTGCAAAGAGTATTTGCACATACAGGAAATTGACTTGGTGAGGTTGGTGCATAGGATATATATACACACAATCGTTTACCGGATGATTAATCTAAATGACAATGGCAAAAAGAGCAATAATACAATAATTATGTAGGCTTTAAATTAAAATACATTTAAAACTAATATAAATGACACTGTCAGTGAATTGTGTGTGTGTATGTGTGTGTGTGTGTGTGTGTGTGTGTGTGTGTGTGTGAGAGAGAGAGAGAGAGAGAGAGAGAGAGAGAGAGAGAGAGAGAGAGAGAGAGAGAGAGAGACAGGAGGTGGGGGGACGGGGGGACGGGGGGGAAGACCCAGAGTCAGTGAGAGGCAGGGGGCTTGTTTGAGAGGCCCACTGCTATGGAGAAAAAACTGTTCAGGTGGTGCAAGGTTTTGGTCTTGATAGTCTTTGGAAGAGGTGTTGACCGGGGTGGGAAGGATCAGCTCAATGCTTCTCACCCCTCATTACTAATCAGGTCTTTTGTAGAGCTCTCTCTCTCTACAAAATCACCCTGGCTGCTTTAAGACCCTTTAATGTCTTCTCTAACCTCATTGACAGAGAGGAGGAGTGAAGCCTAGGGATGTAGTGGGGAGTAAACCATAAATAAATGCTATTCTATCTATTAACATAGATTTTTTTTTCATGTTGAGTAGCGTATTCACACCTTCCTACGCAAACAGGCTGATTTGAATGTTTACTTGTTACTGTCAGGAGTTTATCCACCTTGTTTTCCTACGCTGGCGAGGCCCACTCACAAGAAGCCTGGATTCAGTATCGTCTATCATGAGTCATCATAAGAAAAAGTCATATATGCCAAAACCAGGGGCCATTGGCAGCTACAATGCTAGAAAACGGAAGAATTATTATTATTATTATTATAATAATATATATATTTTTACCATATTTTTAAGTAGAGGAACTGTACATGTGGGTAGTGGGGATGAGGAGGTTTTTTTAGGAGGGACAGTTAAGATGTAGCCTGAAGAGACTGGTCTTCAATCTAAGCAAGCACTCCCAGCTGTGGAGGGTTGATGAACACCTGGTCCTCTGGCGGGTCTCTGACATATGAACGCCATGCTTTGGTGCTCCTTACAGTAACAAATAACAACGTCGGCCATGTTGTTTACGGATCACCACAGCTGCTCCACCATCGATTCGCCAAACACTGATTGATCTGTAGTCGTTTCCTGCTGACCTGGGAAGACAGATGGAGGATGGAGAGGCACAGCGCTCTCCATGGGGTCCGAGGGAGGGGGAGAGAGATAGAGACACAGAGAGACACAGAGAGAGGGGGAGGAGAACGGAATGTATATACGAGAGAATGAATGCCTTCAGGGGTTGGCTATGAAAGCGTAATGACTCCAACCAACATGTAATCATTACACTGCCCGAAGCGCGCGTCTAAATATATCACCAGCTCGTTCGGGGTACTCATTCTCTCTCACACTTTCTTGCTTTGCTCTCCCTTTTTTGTCTTGCTCTCCATCCCCTGTCTGGGGCCTGGAGGAATAAGACAAACCCTGTCATGTAATGAATCATAGATTGCAATTAGTATACAACATAATTAAAGGCTACAGTGGAGTGATCCAGCTAGAAGTACCCTAAGCACAGATCCCTTCTGAGGCTGTTGATGTCCATCAATGGGTTTACCCAATCAGCTGATGTCAGTGTCAGGATCCCACCTCTCCAATGTTGCATATCCAGCATTTCCTGACTTGACCATGATTGTGGCTCGCTCTGTCCATAATACGGGTCTTATTTACATTGGACAAAGACAAGGCCATTATGTTATCTCCTCTCTAATGGCTGTTATTAATTATGTAAACGCCTGGGGTGTTCTGCCCGTATCGTGTTGTCTTCTAATGCAAGGTAATAAACTCATCAAATGTCCATTACTTTGTGAGTACATCGTCAACTGAACCGTGTGTCTCAACAATGAGGAGGCTCTGGAGTGGGAGGAGGAGAGGAGAGTGAGAAAGAAAGAAAGAAAGAAAAAGCAAGCGGGATAACAAGGGACAGGGCAGTGGCGTACCGCAAAATCCCGAGGCCCCCCCGCAAGGCGGCGGCGGGGGCCCTTTCGCAACGGAGGTTAAAAAAAACATTTTTTTAAAAACATTTTTTAGAGTCCGACAGTGTTTCCTCTATATGCATTTATTCGTGGCGAGCCGCCACTAATTGATTCAGTCCACTTTATGACCGGAGAACAGAAAAAAATCTGATTGAAGCTAGTTTAGGCCGCTTTCAGACCTACATTTCGTTCCGATTTAGGATGTAGTAAGTTACAATATGTTACAATGTTGCAATTAACCTCGTCGGCAACGCGCTTGCAAAACAGTTTTGTGATTGGTCCGAATTTAGCGGGACATTTGGATTTCTGGAAATCCCTTCCCTCTCTCTTCGCCCGTCGCCCGTCCCTTTAATCCCGTATCCTAATCGAAAATGCAACATCATCAGCGACGACCTTGGGTTCTTGCATTTACTGCTGTTCTCTGGTTCATGTTCTTATACCAGTGCTCACTATAGAGTATTTTAAATGAACATTCGTAATGTTGTCTAGTCTCTGATGTTCATGGTCAACTAAATCAGGCTATTTTGTGAAACAAATAATGTTCCCGAGCAGCCTCACATCTAACGCTAGCTTCGAACTATTGATAGCATAAACGTTGGTAAATGTCACAAACGACACAGTATTGGCAGGGGGAACGAAGGGGAGTCGAATTTTTATTGACAGCGGATTTACATGCTGGAAAAACATGCAGCTAAAATTCAGGGAACATTTGGACAATAAGAGACACAACGGAGCTGTGGTCGCGTGGTCTAATTACAGGGCAATATGCGCGGGGCAAAAATAATCTATTGCCTCCCAAATCACCACGAACAGAACGGCGGAGGTACGGGTAAACAGGGCACTTTTTTTTTTAATGTTGCCACCCTCTATTTTTCGGTGAAATTACGTCTTTGTATTGAGCGCCAGTGCGTGTTGCATACGCTACGCGCGCGAAAAAAGAACACTCCGCCACTAATGTGAAAAATCCTGGAGGAAACACTGTCCGTTGCGAAATTTCGCAATATGCACTCTACATTCTAAATGCTTGACTTAGCAAAAGGTACAAACAAGTGAGAGCAATGAGAGGGGGTGCTAGCAACCAATGTTACGGGGCCCCCTAGTGGCTGGGGCCCCCCCGCGGTGCGTCGCTTGCGGGCCCGTCCGCTACGCCACTGGGACAGGGTGAACGTGTGACAGGGGGAAGAGAGGGAGATACCTTAAGAAAAAAAAGAGAAACCGAGTAGGGGAGAAATGTCATAATGGCGACTGACATGCTAACTGCTGTGTTAATACACTGTTTATGGCCTCTCCTTTCCTACCAGGAATGTAAATGTTGACCAGATAGGCATAGTGGAAGGCGGACGAACAAGTCTGCCCCCGCCTCCCCCTTCTTCTTTCGATCCTCTGGGCCATATATCCATCGTAAACTCATTATGTGAGTATATTCTTAGGTCCTTCAAGCCATTAGGCTTCTCTCTCTCTCTGGAGCCACATTTTTAGGCCAGTCCTTATTATTATTATTATTATTAACTGCCCACCTATCTGGGTCTAGTTTTTCCTCATAATTATAGTAGAGAGACACAGGGTGAAGCAAGTGCCAACTCTTTCAAACAAGTGTGTTAGACTGGAGAGAATTGTCTTGGAGAAATGTGTTTTTGTTGTTGTTGTTGTTGTTGTTGTTTTTTCCAGTCCCACTGCACTGTGAGATGTTTGGGAGTTATGAGTGTTAAACTGAGGAAGCCAGAGAGAGGGAGAGGGGAAGAAAGAGGAGGAGAGGACGAGTAACGGGAGCGAAATGGAAGAGGCCCAGGATTTATTAACATCGTAGAAATGTACACACTTGAATGATGAATTAATGAATGAATTATTAAAGAAAGCCAGTGTCTCTAGTTACCTTCCTGTTTCTAGTGATGGCCTAAACGGCCTGTTTCACAGACAATGCTTAAGCCTAGACCAAGATTAAATCACACTTGCAATGGAAAATCTCCATTGAGGATGCCTTTTAGTCTAAGATTAGTCGTAATCTGCGTCCATGAAACCAACCCAAAGGGAATCAGGTACGACTCACCATGGGATTATGGTAGCTTTTATCCTTATTCGGTTGTTAAGTCTGACATCAAACGTGACGTTTAGCAATTTCCGGGTCCAAACCAGAAATTCCCCGCACCAGAGTACCAGTGTACTAAAGCGGTAGAATGAAAGTTCAATCGTTTTTTAGACTCTGATCTATTCATACAACAAGGGACACAGAACTTTCCCGTTTTCCCATATTTGTCAGTGTCTTTGAGCCTCGGAAAAGTGCTATATACAAATATAATGAATTATTATTATTACTGAGACATTTCGAAGAGAGCGCCTCAGCCAACTTTGGACCCGGAAACACGTCACGACTTAACAACCGAATTGCTAGTAAACACAGGAGAAGCTTAAGCTGTTTATTCTTAATGTAACAATGAGATCAAGACTCTAGAGTTTGCAAAGCCTAGATGGTCTGGCAAATGATCTGATGATATTCACAATTGCACAGTGTTATATAGAGACATAGACACTCCCATCAGGACATGCTGACCTGACCCTTGGATGTTCATACACCAGGCTTTTATAGTGTAATGAGAGCAGAGATAAAAGAATGTTGATTCACTAGGGAAATTGCAGCTTCTGATAAGCACAAGTAGGAATTTCCACAACAGGGTCCTGCTCCAGACCCACCACCACTGTCGAAGATCACCACATCAAGATTTACTACTGTATCAGAATCAGAACAATCTAGTTTATTGTTACATCCCATTATACGTATAAGTATAAGTATAAGAGAGTCAAATTCTATGTCTTTGGTTCCTCGACATTGCAGCAACAAGAGAATATGGCAAACAATAAGACAAGAGACAATAGAGTGGTATAATAATAAATAAATAAAAATATAAAACAATATATAGAAATAATAAATCATAGAAATAGCATGAGTATAGCCCTGAGGTAGCAGGTAAGGCATAACAGCAGGTAAGGCATGAGATACACAGTATCTGTAGGGATGAGATGAAGTCAATGAAGTGAACGGTATTCACAGGTGGATTATGCGTGTGAGCAATAGTGACCAGGCAGAGTAGCCCTCGTTCATAAGGGAGTAAGTACACTGTACACAGGAAGAATGTGTGCCAGAAAAAGGCTAATGTCTCCCAGCGACTGTACAGTAGCACAGAGGGGGCTATCCAAACTAGGCCCCCGAGGGTGTGTACACATTCCTGGGGCATGTGGAGAGAGACTGGAGACAAGAGAAAACAGTGTCTCAACTGTCACTCTACTACTGTAACAACCAGGGCCGGCCCAAGGCATAAACAGACTAAGAGGTCGCTCAGGGCCACAACCACTAGAGTGGGCCACACTATAAAAATAAAAAAAATTTGAGGACTGATGTCGGATGGATAGCTATAGTTTCTACAGTAGCCTGTTGTTTTGTTGTTAACATAGTTTTCTAGTGTTAACTTTATTTACTTGGAATATTTTGCAGTCATATTGATTGTTCATTGCTATTTATTTGTCAAAATATTTTTGTTTGTATTGGTGTTCATTCGTCATTGTCTTTAGTTATAGACCTTGTTATGTGCAAGTTTGTTGCTTTTATAGTTGAAAATGTTGACTTTCATTGTTATTTAACGTTATCTAACTTGTTAATATATAGTATGTTTGTAGCAGGTTCGTGCACAGAGGGAGACAGACAACAGGATCTGGCGGTTTATAGAACGGTTTATTTTGTCAGCACAGCACAGCGCATCAGCCGGTGCCAATTACGCCCCCATCCCCTTCACCAACCGTCCTGTGGCTCCCCCTGCACGTCGGAACGTGCCATGTTCCCCACACACCCCCACCACCAGATTAAGGCCGGGCGCGCCCGGCCGCCAGCCTACTCCCCCCCCCCTGAACGGGAGAGGAAGTCGGCCACGACCATCTGCGCCCCCGGCCTATGCACCACCGTAAAATTTAAGGGCTGCAGCACGAGGTACCAGCGTGTGATCCTCGTGTTAGAGTCCTTCATACGGTGGAGCCACTGGAGGGGAGCATGGTCGGAGTAGAGGGTGAACGCGCGCCCCAGCAGGTAGTACCGGAGGGCGCCGACCGCCCACCGGATGGCCAGGCACTCCTTCTCCACCGTGCTGTACCTGCCCTCTCGCTCCGATAACTTGCGGCTCAGGTACAGCACCGGACGGTTGGCTCCCTCCACCTGCTGGGTCAGCACCGCTCCCAGCCCCCTATCCGATGCGTCCGTCTGCAGGGAAAAAGGGATGTTAAAATCGGGAGCATACAGGACAGTTTTACCACAGAGAGCAGCTTTAATACCTTCAAACGCCACCTGGCACGGCTCCGACCACTGGACCGGGTCTGGGGCACCCTTCCGGGTGAGGTCGGTCAGGGGGCTGGCCAGCTCCGAAAACCCCGGCATGAACTGCCGGTAATAGCCCGCCAGTCCCAGGAACCGCCTCACTTTCTTCCGGGTCCCGGGCCGCGGGGCGGCGGCGACCGCAGCGGTCTTATCTATCTGCGGTCGCACCTCCCCACCGCCCAGGACGTACCCCAGAAAGCGGATCTCCCCCCGCCCGATCACGCACTTCGCTGGGTTGGCCGTGAGCCCCGCCCGCCCCAGCGACTGCAGCACGGCCGCTACCCGCTGCATATGCTGCGGCCACGTATCGCTGTAAATCACGATGTCGTCGAGGTAGGCCGCTGCATATGCAGAGTGCGGCCGCAGGATACGATCCATGAGCCGCTGGAACGTAGCCGGGGCCCCGAACAACCCGAACGGCAGCGCGGTGAACTGGTATAGACCGCGCGGGGTGGAGAACGCCGTTTTCTCGCGGGACCCTGGCGACAGCGGAATCTGCCAGTATCCCTTCGTACAGTCCAGGGTCGTATACAATTTAGCCGCGCCAGGCCGGTCCAAGAGCTCGTCGACCCTGGGCATTGGATAGGCATCGAATTTAGACACCGCGTTCACCCGTCGGTAGTCCACACAGAACCGTACAGCCCCATCTCGCTTGGTCACAAGCACGATAGGGCTGCACCAGTCACTGTGGGACTCTTCTACCACGCCCAGTTCCAGCATTGCCTCCAATTCCCGGCTCACCACGTCGCGTTTGTGAGCCGGCAGCCTATACGGCCGTGTACGCACCGTAACGCCCGGTTGCGTATCTATGTGGTGTTCTATCAGCGTGGTGCGCCCGGATAGGGGAGAAAACACGTCAGCGAACCTCTGTTGTAACTTGGCCACGTCCGCTCGCTGGGCCGCCGAAAGCTAGTCTCCTAAGTGGGCCGGGGTACTAATTTTAGACTTTGGGACCTCCGGCCCGAACTCATCCCTCTCGGGAAGTAGCGTAGCCAGCGCGACAGGGTCCATTTTTTAAGGAGATTTACGTGATATATCTGCGTGCTATCCCCCCGACCCGAACGCACCACCTCATAGTCCACCTCCCCCACCCGCCGTGTGACCGCGAACGGCCCTTGCCACTTGGCGAGTAATTTAGAGCTGGAAGTGGGCAGTAATACAAGGACCCTGTCTCCCGGTGCGAAGATGCGAAGCTTAGACCCCCTGTCATACAGGCGCTTTTGTCGTTCCTGGGCCTGGTGCAAATGCTCCCGTGATATAACCCCTTACGTGTGGAGCTTTGCACGAAGGTCCAGGACGTATTAGATCTCATTTTTACTGTCGCTCGACCCCTCCTCCCAGCTTTCTTTAATGAGGTCCAGGACGCCGCGAGGCTTGCGCCCATATAAGAGCTCGAATGGGGAAAACCCCGTGGAAGCCTGGGGGACTTCCCGCACTGCGAATAACAGGGGGGCTAGCCATTGGTGCCAATTTTGACTATCCTCGTGAACGAACTTACGGATCATTGATTTCAGCGTCCGGTTGAACCGCTCGCACAGACCATCGCTGGCCGGGTGGTACACGCTCGTCCGGACCGCTTTAATATTCAATAATCCGTACAGCTCTTTGAGGGTGCGTGACATAAAATTGGTACCTTGTTAGTGAGGATCTCTTTCGGGATCCCCACCCGGGAGATGACCTGAAACAACGCCTGCGCCACACTCTTCGCGGAGATGGAGCGCAGGGGAATTGCCTCGGGGTATCGGGTTGCGTAATCTATCAAAACTAACACAAACCGATAGCCTTGTGCACATTGCTCTAATGGGCCGGTAATGTCCATTCCAATACGGTCAAACGGGGCCTCTACCAGGGGGAGAGGGTATAACGGCGCCCGCGGGACGGCCGGGGGGTTGGCTAGCTGACATTCGCGGCAGGAGGCGCACCACCGGCGCACCTCCGCCCGTATCCCCGGCCAATAGAATCGGTCCATTATGCGACTAAGTGTTTTATCATACCCTAGGTGGCCCGCCATGGGGTTATAATGTGCCGCCTGGAATATCGATTCCCGGCGGCCCCGGGGAACCAGTAACTGGGTGATATCCTCTTCCCTGCGAGTGTCACGACTCACTCTATATAATCTGTCCCTAACCAACGTAAAATATGGGGGAACGAGCGCCATCAATCAATCGAGTGCACCATCAATCACCATCACCTGGTCATAGGCTGAGCGTAGGGTAGCGTCACGAGACTGTTCGAGGGGAAAATCTCCCACCGGAGGAAACACCGGCAGCGGCACCTCGGGTGCCCCTACCAATGCCCCTGGTCGCACCAGGCGCTGGTGGATCATAGACTGTAGGCAGCCCGGATCCAGCAGCGCCTCGCACGTACCCCGCTGAATCCTTACCCGGATGCGGTACACCTCGCTCGGGTCCGGGGGAGGGGTGACCTCGTCGGCGGTGATGACAGCCCGGCCGACCTCCATAGCCGTGCACTCCCGGCGGAGGTGGCCAGGCTGGCCGCAACGCCAGCACCCCTCCTCTGTCGCCTGTGGGCTCTATGTGGGGTGAAGGGCGCGCCCCCCCTACATTGCCTCCGGCCACCTGCCCCGGGGAGCGGCCATCGGCCTCTCACGCCGTGTCCCCGCCACGGGTCCGGTCCGGGCAGCCCCCCCCCCTGGCGGCGGGGAGCTGGGACCGGGACCGCGGCGGGTCCCGCCACCCCCAGGTCTGGAGAGGGCAGGTGGTTCTCGGCCAGCCCGATGGCGGTGGTGAGGTTGGCGGGCCGGTGGTAGGCTACCCAGGCAGCGGTCCGCGCCGGCAGGCCCCCTACGAACCTCTCCAGGGCGACCTGCTACACCACCTCCGCCGCCGATCTCTCCTCGGGCTGCAGCCACCGCCGCGCCTGGTCCAGCACCCGCTGGCCGTACAGAAACGGCCTCCCGACGGCCTCCAGGGTCAGGGCACAGAACCGGCGCCGGTGCTCTTCCGGGCTCAGCCCGAGCCGGTCCCGGATGGCCCTGACCACTGTCGGGTAGTCGGCCTGGCTGGCCGCCGTGAGACAAGCCAGCGCGAGCTGCGCCTCCCCGATCAGCAGGGGCCGGAGCTGGTGGGCCCACTCGTCCTCTGGCCACCCGCTGCTCCGGGCCACCCCCTCGAACGTCTCGAGGGAAGCCTCCGGGTCGTCCCCCTCCGTCATCCGCTGCATCCGGACTCGGGTCCCACCGCTTGCCACGCCGTAGTCCCCGTTCCCCTCCCGGCCGCGGATGATGGCCCGGAGGTCCGCCCGGTCCTCGGCCTGGGCGCGGGCCATGTCCATCAGAGCGTCGTGGCTGACCCGCGCCATCGCCGCCTGCTGCTCTTGCAGCTGTGCCAGGTGGGCGAGTACATGTCCTAGGGGCGACTCCATGTTCCCGCCTGTCCTTTATTGGGTGTTGGGTCCGCCTCTCCTCTGTGCCTCACGTCGGGCGCCACTGTAGCAGGTTCGTGTACAGAGGGAGACAGACAACAGGATCTGGCGGTTTATAGAATGTTTTATTTTGTCAGCACACTGGATCAGAGTCATTTGGGTTGAGCCTCGCTCACGGGGAGTACGTCTCCGCTCGCTTGCTGCCCGACCCTTTCGGTCGCGGCTCGACTGCAGCGCTCTCCGCTTACTCCCTTCAATGACTCTCCGCTGTTTCTCGCCCGCTTCCTTGTTTCGCCGCACTCCTTGTTCCTACTGCACTCCCGCACCTGACTGAACTCCCGGGGGAAACAAAGCAACACATTAAGAGGGCGCTTTGATGAGGACCTAATTGGCATCAGCCGGTGCCAATTACGCCCCCATCCCCTTCACCAACCGTCCTGTGGCTCCCCCTGCAGGTCGGAACGCGCCATGTTCCCCACAATGTTATTTTATTTATTTAGTGTGTGTGTGTGTGTGTGTGTGTGTGTGTTCTGTATGTACTGTATGCTGGGTTTTTGTGTGATGAGAGCTTTCCCCCCGCACCGTATTCCAGTACCTTATCTCTCCCATCTCCTCTTTGAAAGCTTCCTCCGTCTCTTTTCAGGTGGATTTTTTCTTCACCTTTCATCTATTCTCTCTGTTGAAAGCCAGTGTCCTAGTTTAGGTAGAGCACCATAGAAACTGAAGGACTCACAATAAGGCCATTCATGTGGTCTCAGACTGTCCACTGTTTCCCATTCAGGGCTGAGGTTTCTGGAGCCACAGAGGCTTGGCACAGCGGGACAAAGAAAACAAACTGATGGCACTCAGAGTCTTTTGATAACGGGAACTTGAGTGATGCTTCTATTCACCTACTGTAAATAATAATAATAATAATAATAATAATAATAATAATAAGTCATCTGATACGGACTAATGCATTTGAGATAAAAGTGTGTTTCTTGGTGCGAAACTAGACACAGGGGAGGGAGGAGTGCCCACAGTGCAGACAGTGGAATGTGTTTCATGTTTTCATTTTAGCATACGAGAACTCAACAGAACTCACACACACACACACACACACACATGCACACACACATGCACACACACACACACACACACACACACACACACACACACACACAAATCAGGGAATCATGTGTAGCCAGTATGTCTGGGGGGCTGTATGTCAAAGTGGCAGACATAATATTGAATCTCCAGCTTGTAGACATTCTGTGATCTTTATTAGTTGTCTCATAAATTGATTTAAACATATTTCATTCTGACACATTATGATACGAGATCTGAAAGGCTTTACGGTGATGTGGTGAAATAACAGCAAAGTATTATTTATGTTTTTTTATACACAATTGGCATGATATGAAATGTTTTTTTCATGTGCAGTCAAATCTTTACAGATGACAGAGAAATAACTCATGATGAAGAACTAGATGACTTGAGTACAGACAATGGCTATACAAACCACAATTCTTACTGAATGAATAAACACATAAGATTAATGGTGGGAACACAAGATCCAAAATGATTTCTTTGATACGGGCCATTAGAGGCAAAACAATAAAGTTTTAATATTCTAGTCAATAAAAGTGCCATGTTCAATAAAAATGAAATAGAACAGTGCCTATATTTTGAAACCTCAGAAGGTCTTATTTGGCCATCAGATGTTTCTTGGTGTTTTTCTCCGGTCTGAGGAGGATGATGAAACATTTGGGAGCGAAGATGCAGAGCAGGAGTCCGAAGCTGGAGGCCAGGATGGCGAAGATCTCCACGGCAACCGTGTATTTCCCCGGGGAGCTCACGTAGGCGGGCACGAAAGCCACCCACACAGCACAGAAGATCAGCATGCTGAAGGTGATGAGCTTGGCCTCGTTGAAGTTGTCAGGGAGTTTCCTGGCCAGGAAGGCCAGGAGGAGGCAGAGGGAGGCCAGCAGGCCGATGTAGCCCAGGACCAGAGAGAAGCCAGCCACAGAACCCACAGCACACTCCAGGACCACCCTGGACCCATGACCCTCTCTGTCCCCTCTCACAGCAGGCTGAGGTGGGGCGAGGCACAGCCACAGCACACAGATCAGAACCTGGGAAAAAAATAGACAGTTTCAGTTTACAGTTTTTTCTCGATCGATTGGATGAAACTGCAGTTCCCTGGAGTTCCCATACCCACAACAATAACGTACATAGTTCAGTAACTTCTCATTGCGTTCACAGAAAATGCTAATATTAAGCACGTATGGCACAAGTATCAATCGACTACCAACTGAGCCAATTTAACGTTATGGATGTACCTCCACTCAAGATCTGACATACAGTACACCTACAATTTACCATAGACTGTGAAGGAACAACTGTCTAAAATCTGAAGAGAAAGACAATGATCAGCACCTGTATCAGGGTGCAGAGGGAGATGCCCACCCTCTGCTGAGCCGGGCCAAAGTAGCGCATCATGTTTTCTCCAGGCAGGGTGGCCCGGAAGGCCACCAGAACCACCACAGTGCGGCTGAGCAGGCAGGAGATACAGAGCACGAAACTGATCCCAAACAGAGTGTGTCTCAGCATACAGGACCAGACCACCGGCCGGCCAATGAAAGCCAGCGCACACAGGAAGCACAGCTTGAGTGACAGCAGGAGTAAGAAGCTCAGCTCAGAGTTGTTGGCGCGCACCTAAAATGAGGCAAGGAGGGGTCAGTGATGTCATGACTGGAATAACATTAAAACATTAAGAAAAGTGATTCCCAAGTGTAAATCCAAGTTTGTTTTATGAAGATTAATTTGTTCAATCAACAAACATTTTCAAAACACAGTGAATGAAGACATACACAAGAACACAGTACAACTTGATATCTGTCTAAGCATTGTTTTTCTCATCCTAGGCCTTCTCTTACCAGGGGTGTGTGTCTGTGCCAAAAGAAGGTGGCAAGAACAGCAGTTGTGATTGTTGCCCCCGCAACAGAGATGACGGCCAGGACAACTCCCATGGTGTCACTGAAGGACAGGAAGTCAATCTGCTGAGGAACACAGGCCGTACGGTCGCGGTTGGACCAGAAACGCTCTGGACACCTGCTGCACTCCACCGATCCTGAGGGAGGAGGAGGAGGGTAAGTGGAATTTGGGTTGGACTTGAAATTAACATTTGAGTTAGAATCCCAAACTGGGAAAATAAAGTATTGTCATTAAAAATCTTGTCAAAACACAGCGACCATATCTGAGGTGCAAAATAACAGTTTGAGCAAAAAGTATCTCTCAGGACCATATTTAAGTAGTGGGGTAGTGGTGGTCTAGTGGATAGTGAGTTGGACTTGTGATCGGAGGGTTGCTGAATTGTCTCCTCCCTTTATTTCTGAATCTTCGTTCTACGTTCAAAATGATCTCTCCCGTCTTTCTTAATCCGTCTCCTCTTTCTGCTTCTCCATCTCTCTCTATCGTTCTCTCTCATCCACCTCAGGCTCCACCATCGTGGGTACCGCTGGCTCCAGACCATGATTTCTGCCTGAAACCACACCACTACTAGTGTGCCCTTGAGTAGGGCACTAAGCCCTCAGTTACTCCAGGGGGAATGTCCCTGTAATTCGTAATTGTAAATCGCTTTGGATTAAAGGCGTCTGCTAAATGGCAAATTAAATTAAAGTTGTCTTTTTTTCATGATGTAGCTAAGTAATCTGCAGCAGTCTTCTCTCTTGACTTGAATGACTCTTCAGTGGTACAGCACCTGTCTCGTTGCTGATCTCTCCCTCAGCGCAGGGCAAACAGTCGAAGCAGCACACTGGCCTCCCTTTCTGCACCGCCTTCCAGGTGCCAGGGGGACAGGGAGTACTGCACACTGACACAGGCACCTAATGGGGGGGGGGGAATCATCATGAGCACTGCTAATTACACATTAATTTAGACAGTACATTCAGCACATTTAGTGGTTACACACAGACACACACACAGACACACACACACACACACACACACACACACACACACACACACACACACACACAGGCTTCACACAGGCTGGCTCTGGAAGCCCAGATGGACTATGAGGAATTTGACAAAACAAATATTGAACATTTATTTTATTTTCAGTAGACTCCAGCAGTTTTACCTCATCCCCACCGCCACCGCCCCACACCATTCTCTCCATGTCCATGTGAAACTGGCCGTCAGATCCCCCAGAGGACACAAAATGGCCGACCTGTACAAACTCTGCTGTACCCTTTTTGTTCACGTGCCAGTTGATGATGTCATAAGAGGCAGGGGGGTCTCCGTTGTGGTCGAAGTGCAAAGATTCCCCTACAGGTGTGGTAAAGTTTACCCCCCTCAGGTAGTGGACAATCTGCAAGAGGAAAATGGTTTAAAAACAAGATGAAGAATGTCCTTGGTTGGTAAAACATACAAAAACATATTAAAAGATAACAATTCTGTATGAGAATAATAACATCTCAAATAGGTTTTATTGTACAAGGACTGTCTTTACTCTCACCTGACTGGGTTGAAGCTTCCTGACATCTGGACACAGGCCGTTGTAGAAGGGTCCCTCCCCTGGTTGGCAGGCCAGCATGTCCTGTATGGCATGAGCAATGGCATACACAGCCATATACACGTTATAGGTGGCTCTCAACTGGGACACGTCCGCATACAGACTCTCCCCCTCACCTGTTCATGTTATAAACACAGAAACACAAGGAACAAACCAAGTCACAACAGTACACACAACACAGAACGAAAATTGCTGTACAATGTTGTTTTTGGTCAAAAGCGTTCGCCGAAAGAATAATATGTTTTTCCTTTTGTAACAGTTTTTCAAACCTATGACTTCTGACCCTGAACACTGTTCCCTTGAAGATGTGGTCATGCCAAGGTCAAGCCCAAGGGAGCACCTAAACAGCGTTTCCCAAAATTCCCTCAGGAAAGGGTCGCGTTTTTGTGAGGCACTGTCAGGATGCAGACGTGTCAGGAATGTGCCCAGGCCTGGGATGTCCGCTTTCCGCCCGGTGAATCCGATGGTCCCTGCCAGTGTGGCGAGGTTCTGAGGGGCAGCGAGCTTTGTGTAGGTGATCCAGGACGTGGCGATCCACTGCCTATCTGTCATATTCTGACGGACCACCTCCTCCAGCAGAGCCTGAGGATAGGATGGGGAGAAGCAAATCAAATTAAAGGTTTTTTATATAGCACCATTTCATACGCAAAGTATCCTAATGTCCTTTTCAGAAAAGAAGAAATAAATAAAGGCTGAAGCATGACGATACACCTGGGTGGATGATATTGTCAAGAAAAAACAATAAAAGAGTAGCAAAGTTTTTCAGAGACTGAGGGTGACCTGTGATAAGGGAGCTCACCAGTAGGTCCTGTGAGATAGCAAACGCCACCACGACTCTGGCAGACGATTTGCGGATGGTGTCGACAATCCTTCTGATCCTGCTCTGTGATTGGACCTAGGGATGAGCGAGAAAAGAAAGATCAGAGAGAGAGAGAGTAACAAAAGAGAGAGAGAGAGTCAAAGGGAGAGAGACAGAACATCCACTTTCATTTGGGAGATGAGAGAAAAAGACAAAGACACAGCATCACATGGTACCTTGGGGATGACCTCAGAGTAGGCGATACACACCCCTGATCCACGGAGCTCTTCCAGAAGCATCTGAAGACCAAACCTGCCATAATCATCATCCCCACACACCAGTCCCACCCAGGACCAGCCCAGCAGACGCAGCAGCCTGGCCATGCCCTTCGCCTGGAAGGCATCACTGGGCATGGTCCGAAAGAACGAGGGGTACCTCCAGCTGTCACTCAAACATGCACAGGAGGCATAGTAGCTCACCTGGACAAGGACAGAGAGGAGAACAAAAAATAGTATCAGCACCAGTACAGCGGTACACAGAGTACAGAGAGTGTAAATCCTGGGGGGGGGGGGGGGGGGGATGGATAGTTTGAATGTGTTAAAGAGCGGGAGGGGGAGAGGGAAATGCTGCCATAGAAAAAGAGAGAAAAAAGAGAGTCACTGTAATGGTAAACCAGTAAATAATCCACAGCCTTGCCTCACCATGGGAATCTCAAAGACCCCCAGGGTCTGTGCCACTACGATGGAGGCTGACGACCGGGCGTCTCCGACAATGACAGACACCTCAGGGGCCGAGCCACACTCTGTGCCCGACACAGAGGCCTCTTGGCCAGTCACCATGGCCAGGGCTGCCCCCAGGGTAGTACTCTCTGCCAGGCAGGAGTCAGCAGCCAAGTACCCCAAGGTGAGGTTAGGTAGGAGGGCAGGGTTACGGTTAATCTCCTCCACCGCAAAGATCATGGTCTGGAGCCAGCGGTACCCACGATGGTGGAGCCTGAGGTGGATGAGAGAGAACGTGAGAGAGAACGTGAGAGAGAGATGGAGAAGCAGAAAGAGGAGACGGATTAAGAAAGACGGAGATCATTTTGAACGTAGAACGAAGATTCAGAAATAAAGGGAGGAGACAATTAGAAATTATGGGAGAATGAGGGTGATTTCAGATACTAAATCACACATACTGTTAAACACTCTCCATACAACTGAATATACTGTCCCTATCTATGCATGTCGAAAAATGCTGTCCACATGTAAAATAACTCACTTTGTACAGGTATCATTCCCCTCCATGTTTCTGAACTCAAACTGTGTTGCCGGTGCTCTTAAATGGACAGGGAACAGACCCCCAACCACCACATCTCCTGCCTGATAAATGCTGCCTGAGACAGGCTTAGCCATGAGGCGACAGGGCCTCCCTCCACCCAGCCCCTGGGAACCACCCACCCCATGGAGCGAGCACAGCAGCCACAGCCAGCCAGAGAGGCACAATGCCTGGGGAGAGAGCTGACCAAGAGCAGACAGAGAACCACTCAACTGGAGGACAGAATTGAATACAAAGGCATAAACACAGTTTGCTGGATGTAGCAAAGTAGCCATGACCTGAAGAGATAGATGACAGAAACATGGTTAGAAAGAACAAGCAAAAATCAATCAACACTCATGGCCAGACATTTACAAACAGTGAGAAAGATACCCGTATAATGAAATGGTTCATATTTATCCAAATATAAAATTAGTAATTAGTATTCACAAATATTCAGTAATGTTAATAGACCCAAATATGAGTCAACCCACAGCTCCGATGTAGCTAACACCAGACACCATCCAACTTGTGAGTGAGACCGAGCATCAGTGATCAGTGTCAATATCCAGTGGAGACCGCAGCATCTACAGACAACCTGTACCTGGTTGAACAGATAGAGAGTGGAGGAGTGAGGTGTGGGCAGTGTGGCATGTCCAGCCAGCCAGATAGACAGATAGACAGAGAGAGAAAAGGGGCAGTTGCTGATATAGAGAAAGAATTGCCCTCGGCTAAAAAGACAAATACATGGTATTTAGTGGGGGCATGCAGTGGCAGGTGGGAGGTTTGTAATTAGAGAAGAGGAGAGAGAGAGTAATTGGGGAAAGCCCATGTGAGCTAGATGTAATAGGACTGACGGCCTTAAAAGAAGCCCAGGACAGACTGAGAAAAATAGTACCTGTTATTTAATAACATTGATTGACTTTAGTACACAGTCTACAGTTCATGTTGTTTTTCCTTATATCATTAATAGAACATTCTGTTTCAGGGGGTGGGGGCTGGATGCAGTGAGAGGGTTGGATGGAGAGAGAGGGCCTGATGTGGTGAAATGGGTGGATGGAGAGAGAGGGCTGGATGTGGTGAGGGGTGGATGGAGAGAGAGGGCTGGAGAGAGAGGGCTGGAGAGAGAGGGCTGGACAGAGAGAGAGAGGGGGGGGGGGCGCACATGGCATATGTTTTTATTTTAGCATAACAAGCAACAGAACACACCCACGCAGAGAGAGAGGGAGAGCAGGGGGGGGGGGGGGGTGATGAGGGAATCATGTTGGTTGATGTGTCTTGGGGGCTGTTAAAGTGGCAGACATAACATGAACTCTCCAGCTTGCACACATTCTGTAATCTTTATTAGCTGTCTCATCAATTCATTTAAACATAATGTAATTCTTACACATTGTGATATAAGATCTAAATAGGCTTTACAAAGTAACACAGTGAAAAACTGTTAGGAATTTATGAATGTACTTTAAGTATACTTTATTTGAATGTGTCAGTAACATTGTTTTTATATTGCATCATGTCACTGATGTACTCCGACAAAATGATTGCAGTTACCTCAAGTGAAGGTTAAGACAGACGTACTGTATACAAGACAGGACAACTGTCACGAGACAAGAAGATCACAGGTGGCAAGAAGTAGACGAAACCCACAGACACAAAAAACAATCACATCAAAGACAACACAACACAAGACAAAATAATAATAATGATAATAAATGTGTTTGAGTACGAGACTTTTTGGGCTGGTTTCATGGACACAGATTAAGAATAATGCTAGACTAAAAAGCATCCTCGGTGGAGATGTTTCATTGTAAGTGTGATTTAATCCTGGACTAGGCTTAAACCTTGTCTGTGAATCTGCCCCTTTGGGTCTCTTGTTTGATAAGATTGCGAGTCAAGATCTAAATTCCTCGGGCAGGTTATATAGTACCGCCAGATTTCTTGAATAACACCTATAAGATTATGAGTCAAGGTCAGTCCTTAACAGGGTTCTGGTTCACTTCTGAGTAAACACTGGGGACATTTATTTACCATTCAAGATGTTAACCTTAACCCAAAAGAGGGCAATCAAGGGCAATGTCATCTCATTGGTATCCCCAAGGCATGTTTGTTAGAGATCGTAACTAACACCAGGCCACTTCAGTATTTAAGGCTCTGAAAGTGTTTCAACACATTAATTCAACATGAGATGAGATCTCCCACCTAAGGAAGAAAAGGTATTTGTGTGTGTGTGTGTGTGTGTGTGTGTGTGTGTGTGTGTGTGTGTGTGTGTGCGTGTGTGTGTGTGTGTGTGTGTGTGTGTGCGTGTGTGTGTGTGTGTGTGTGTATGCGCGTGCGCGTGCGTGCGTGTGTGTGTGTTACTTTTTCAGCAATCCTTTTGTCCCCCTCAAGCATATTGCAACAGTCCTTTGGGAGTAAATTATGTTTGAATGTTTTATTTGAGTTTTTAGGTATTTTCTGATGGATAGCTCTGAAAATGAGTAAAGAACTCCTAGCATTATATTATTCATTTAGATGTATTGTATCAATGCATTAAATCTGAAATATTAAGGATGGCCTTTTGTGAGATTTTTACAGAAAAGTATTAATTGGAAATGAAGTGATTATGTGGCACATATGTAATTGCTCACTTACGTATGTCTTATTTATATGTATGCACTTTATATTGCATATTTACAGACACCACCCATTCAATTTCAAGCATTTCTATTTTGAAAGGCACTATTTTAAAAGGCACGAGATTCCCTGTGGATATGTAAACTGTGGGCTTGGGCTGCATTCTTCAATCGCCGCCAAGCCTCATCGCAAAGTTCTCCGTGATAACATGAGTTACTACTGTCACTGTGAGTAACAACCATAATAATTTTACCACTTTGAGAGGAATTCCTCATATGTATCCTATTTGGCAGTATGTGGAGTGTTTGTTAGTGTATTCTAGTTGACATGACATGGATGTTGTTTGTTTAAAACGTTTATATTGATCGCAGACTAAGATAACGGTCAAGGTTACGTTGCTAGCTCGAGAGCTTCATAGAGCTAGCATCTGTACTTAGCTACTGTGCGTAGGGTTGCCAGATGGGGCGGATTGCCGCCGAATTATCTACTTTTGATCACACTGGGCCGGAAAAAAAGCATTGGGCAGTTGGGCTGGATAAATAGAATTTAGGCGATATCAAAATGTCAGTGCCTGTGTTGTGTATTTATCCTATTGGTTATGAATCAAAGAACAGTTATTGAGTTTAAGACAATTTAATCAGAGTTACAGACAGATATATACATTACATGTGTTCTCCGTGGGCCTGGGCTGGAAAAGAGGAAGCTCTCTCCCTTCCTGGCTGTTTTGTCCCAGTCCCCTAGATCCCTGCCCTCTTATGCAAATATCTACCAGTGATCCTATCAGTCGCCTAGATGGTCAAGAGGGCCGTCCCCTGTGATGTCACTATGGCCTGAAGTCAGAGGGCTGGTCAGATTACAAGAGCCATTGCACAACACTCAGGGGGCTATTTGCACAACATTGCACAACACTCCCCTTCAGCATATATATGGGCCCCTATCATACTATCTATGCATGTGTGTGTTTAAGTAGAAAATATACGACACATCCCCCCTCGGACCACCCAGAGGGTGTTCCGAAACTAAACGACCACAAAACAAAAACAAAAACACAAAACCCCACATACTGCAGCTAAGAAACCAAAGAGAAAAAAAAAAAAAAAATTTGTTTTTTTTTAAATAAACAACAACAAACAGAAAAACTACACCAACACACAACACAAGAAGCACAATAACACAGACCAACCCAGGACCAGTATTAGGACCCAAAGATATCATAAACAAAAAAATAGAAAACAACCAATAATAAAAAGAATCTTGAAAATAACAATCACAATTAAACTAAACACAGTTCATCATGCACAAATCAATACAGAAACTTCCAACGACCGATGTTTTCTTTGTCCTTGAAGCGTCAGGGTCAGAGGTTGCTAGCACGTGAACCCAGTTGGAGAACAGCCTTTACCGCTGTCTCAGATTGATAACACTTTCATAGTCAGGAGCTTCCATTTTCGTTGCGCTAGGAACAGAACCTCTTTCCTATCTTTGCATAACCACCACATCACTTCTCAACTGACATCAATCACACAAATACACAAACAATACACAAATAATGACATTCAGTTATCATAACACATAATTCCCCAACAGTAAGCACAGGACAAAGGGAATGCATTAATGCATAGATCTTCACCTCAGATGAGGACTAGTCTTCTGAAAAGTTCATTAACGTGGACTGAGTGACTGATTTTCCAAAAACAGTCAATGAGGCCCTGTCTCCTAAGAAAGTCAAAAATCATGTCTGCTATAATAGGTGCTCCTATCTTAGCAAAATAAGTTTCCCATGCCCCTAAGACCGTTTCCAGCCATGCTATCATCTGCTGTCCATTCCCGTCGTTCCCTTTGATCTGCTGCTTCACTACCCTATTCATAGTCTTTAATCTTTTCCTAACTGGTCGTCGTCCGTCAGTGTCATTGAGGTTCAGGCAGCCGCCTGGTCCCCTCCCACGCTGATCAAGGTCTGGGGAGTCGCCCTCAGCATCATCTGAAGCATGATGCAGGCACTCGCCAGCATCCCCAGTAGCACAGGTGTCCAGGCTTTGGACACCCCCAGGCTGGACCTCCAGACTGTCAACACTCTCTGCTTCGTTGGTTTCTGGTTTATTGGCATCTGGACAGCTTTCCACTGTCCCCTCGGCTTCAGGCATTGCCGGTAATATCACTGGCTGTAACGCTGGCATTGCCACTGGCTCAGGCAACACCACAGCATCTCCTCGTAGCTCCTCCTTCTCAGGTTCTCTGGGGACCTCGGCACCTGTTGGCACAACATCCTGCCTACTCTGTACATCCACCCCCCTGTCCACCACCCGTGGCCCTATTGGGGTAGGGATATGCCCAGACACCACTGGTGTACCCACTCTGATGTTGTTTCTCCAACAGACCCCACATTGACCTAAAGCATGGTCAATCTGTTCCATCAAATATGGACTCCAAAACCCATATTTCTTGGTGATCTTGCGTCTTACCTCCCCCCTAGCCACATGTGCTAATCCATGAGCTTCCCGTATTAACATGCCTATTAAATCTGAGGGTGCTACAACCAACCCCTCATGATTCCTCCATAGACCTGTGTCATCCTGACTTGCCCCCCTTGCTAGCCAAACGTTCTTGTCTAACGTAGTTACTCTACTCTGTAACATCAATAAATCCTCAAGTGTGACCATGCCCTGTAATTGCTTTTCATGTGTGACCAGAAGACCTTTACCTGCCTTGTCTGCTCCTGTAATGGCTTTGGCTGCATCTTCTGCAGCCCTGTTACCTTGTGTGACATGTGATGAGTCAGACCTGTGTGTGGCACACTTCACTATGGCTAATTCCTTTGGCTTCATCATGGCTTGTAACAGCTTCATGATCTGTGTGTGATGCTGTATAGGCGTACCATCAGTTCTCTTAAAACCCCGCCCCCTCCATACAGCTCCATTAAAATGACAAACATTATGTGCATATGCAGAGTCGGTGTACACTGTCACTCTCCGTCCGGTTCCCAAGTTGCATGCTTCTGTGAGGGCAATCAACTCAGCCAACTGAGCCGAGCAAGGCTGAGGAACTGCCTCAGCCTGTTCTACAATAAACTTTGAATTCTGTGCTTTAACTAAGGAATACCCAGCGCACAAAGTTTCTCCTACCCGGTAACAAGACCCATCAACCCAATATTCTATATCAGCTCCCTTTAAAGGCAAAGCTTGTAGGTCTGTTCTATGCTTAATCACTCTGGCTGTCGATGGAATCTGAACATCGGATGGCACCGTCACCTGGCAGCCGTCAGGTGTGCATTTTACTGTACAGTTCAATTGGCATAGAGCATCTCTCCCTAGCAGCCCTGTTGGCGTGTGTTCTGACACAAGTGTTGACAGAGTTGCTCTCTGTCCCTTGTACTCTAAGTCTACAAGCTCAGTTGTAGGAATCAGCTGTTTAATTCCCTCAAATCCGATTGTCTTCACATATTCTCTAGACATAGGAAGGTGCGTGGCGCCTTCAGGCTTCTTTGTCACCACCAGCTGGCACCTCCCACTCGGATCTTCCGGGCACCCCTATAGGCCAGCTGCTGGGCCTCCGTAAGGGTTCATCACTCCTGGAGCAGGTGTAGTAGGAGGCCAATATCCTCCTCCTTGGCTCCCCCCTGCGCCCCCCTGGGGCCTGTTGCAGCAGGTACAGGCTAGATATCCATTCTGGTCGCATTGGTAACATGGTTCTAGCATCTCCTTCCCTGCTGCTGTCCATCCCCCTGGTGGTGGTCCTTGGCCAGGCTGGTTGTACATCTGGTATGGAACCGCTTGCACCCCTGGTGGCCCTTGTGGGTATGGATACCCCCCTTGTGGCCCCTGTGGGTAGGACTGGTAAGTAGCAGGATACCCCCCTTGTGGCCCCTGTGAGTAGGACTGGTAGGTAGCAGTCTGCACTCCAGGTGGCTGTTGCTGTGGGGCTAAAGCCTGCACTCCCTCTATGTTCCTCTCGCTTTCAGTCAATTGCACATGAGTCAATATTCTGAGTGATTCTTCGTCTCGTGTCTTCTGTATCTGAATATTCTTTCGATATAACTCAACTTGATGAGCTACGTGGTCTATATAAACAGCTTTGTTCATGTGTCGTAGCCCCACCACTTCTGCTAGCTTATCCTTAACTGGGGTAGGAAGCCCTTCTTGTATTTTTTCCCTGATTATGGATTTTTCTAAGGGGTTATCTTCAGCGTCTTTCCCTGTCACACTTCTCCATTGAGAGTGCACACGGGCAACAAAACCCCTGGGATTCTCATCTCCCCCCAGTGGCTTCATAATGACATTGTCTGGGTGAATGTGAGTAGGGTAGATCTCCCTGATTGCTTTCCACAGTTTGCCTCTGTTTGCTGCGAAGAGCTCTGGATCATAAACTGATGTATTGATATATCTATGAAGTCCTGCCTTCATCAATATTTCCTGCATTGTATCCAATCCTGCAATAAAAGCTAAGAGTCTTTTCAGGTCTCCCATCGCGGCCTGCGTTCCTGTCAGTCTCACGTCCATCTCAGTAGTCCACGGGTATCCACCATCTTGAAGAACGGGGAGCTTCTCTATCACTTCAGACAGATCTGTATGATGCCACGGATGATATTCCATCTTGTTACCCCGAATCAGCACTGGACAGTTCTTTAATGTATTTGATGACATTCGGTGACAATCTTCCTCTTCCTCCCTTTCTCGTTGCTCCTTCAGCCATCTGTGGTGTCTTTCTTCCTCTCTTTCCGCTTTCTCCGGGCGTCTTCTCCCACCTTTCCTTTCGGCTGTGGCTATCATCTTCCTGACCTGAGCGTGGTAGCCTTCATCTGCACTGTCGTCATCTCTTGAGTCTTCACGGCCATCTTTGCTGTCATCTTCCTCGTCACTCCTGTCGTCCCCTTTTCCCCTTGGCTCCTTCTTGGTCTTCTTCTTCTGGGAATGGTCCTCCAGTGCCTTAGCATATGGAGGGGGACTGGAGACAGGACACATGTCTGTGGATGGAATGTTCAATTTCTGTTCCAGTGTTCTGGCCAATTCTTTTTTCTTTTCCGGTTCCATCTGAGCTATTTTCTGTCCCTCTACCTTAAATAGATCTAAAATAGCTAACTCTAACTTGCGTTTCTCTGATCTAATCTTTCCTCTTTGATGTGCTTTGTGCCCATTGATAAGTATTTCCAATGTTGCAATTATTTGTAAATTAAGGCTGCCCTCTTTCGGCCACGGCTGTTCAATGTATGCCCAACGGCTATTCCATTTCGTAGACATTTTGCTAATTTCCCTAACAAGAGGATTCATTTTTTCCACTACAGCCATAGGGGATAACGTAGCCAACATTCCACGATGTTCACTAATATCTTTTAACAGCTTCGTTGAATTTGACCCCATTCTACTTGCTCAATATGCTGACAATATTCTATATTAGATAAGGTGTACGCTTCTTACAACCCACCTTATTTTGCCTTATTTGCTAAACAAATGCTAGTCCAATATAACTGTATTAACCGTCCACACAAAATCACTACAACCCAGAACAACAGATTTGCCTCTTGTGTATGTCAGTGCAGTATTAACTTAAATCTAATATCTGTGTATGTACTTTATACTTAAATGTGTTTCCTAATTGTTTATGAATATGTGTCACTTAATTACTCATTCAATACTAATTATAGTTCAGGTCAACTTAATTATTAAACTACAAAGGCTGGTCAACACACTTATCAAATCACAAAGGCTGGTCACACCCTAAGCATTCACTGATCCACAAAAACCTTCTACTGCTTAATTATCAATACAAACTATTCTGCTATTCCTAATCAAATACTGTGAAAAAGAACTTAACTTTAAATAAAAAGATGTAAAACACAAATATTAATTACAACCTGTAAAGAAATCGACTTGTTATTTGGAAGGAATAAAATGATTAGTTATTAATTACAATCTGTAAAGAAATCGACTTGTTAAGTGAAAGGAATGAATGATTAGTTAGAATTATTCATTATATAATCATATACATTGATTTAATACCTGTGGCGTCAATTAGCTGTTATCAAAATATTAAACAAAAGGAATGGTTATCATTAGATTGTCACAAAACAATTGATCAAAGTTTTGTGAAAACAGAAAAATAAAATGATCTGAATAATTAATTCAATCAATTTGTAATTAATTAAATTAATGTAATATATTACAATCATTTACAACCATCCATTTATTAATGTAAAGGATTATTTCATCGACCTCAGATAGATTTCAGAGAGAATCAGTGTTTTAAAATGTCTTGTCGTATTTTGTCCAGCAGATGGCGCCGGTAGCCAACAGCTCTGTCTCACAGAACGACTCTATCTTTTAATCTTACCTAAAACTCACAATCTATCTTTTACTTTTACAATCTATAAATAAATCAACAGTTAATTGAAAGGAATGAATGACTAGTTAGAATTATTCATTATATCATCATATACATTGATTTAAAACTTGTGGAATCAATCAATTGTTTTGTGAAACAGAAAATGAATGATCTGAATAATTAATTCAACTGATAAGTAATTAATTAAAGTAATGTAATACTGAACAGTCATTCACAACATCAATCTATGCATCAACCTTTTAGATTCTTTCACCAACATTCTGTAAGCAGGCACAGAGCCGCTTTATTGAGGGTAACGACTGGCCTATTCGCTTCGCGTGCTCTCTGTGTGTGTGAAATGTGCCTGCGCTGCCCATGCGCGAGTCCCCGTGTAAACTCCTCTGTTTTCCGAGTAACCGTACCTTTAAACTATTTAAAATACCCCGAGATCAATTCACTATATCTCTATCTTTATCCATACTAGTCTATGTGAATGAATGTATCTTTATCTGTAAGAGATAAGTAATGCAACAATCACACGCAGCCCCCTAGGGCGTTTCTGCCGCGTGAATGAAGGAATGTATTTGTGTACGAGCGCGGACGCTCGTGCATGTGTGAGCGCGCGTCTATCCACAGGAGAGAAAGGGAGGGGGAGGGGCAAGTCTTTGTCCTTCCTTCTGGGGGAAAAACCGCTCCTGTGAAAAGATTAGTCTCACAACATATACTTTGCTTTCCACAATAATGTTATTTTCCACGACACAACAATTTCACGATTCACTTTGTTCCTTCAGACCTCCCCTCTTCCCAGGGCGCAGTCTCAGGCTGGAACCCTTTCCGCTGAGGTCCTTTCCAAAGGACATCTCATCTCAGCCTCTCTGCTTCCCAGGCGTCTCCTTTTCAGAGCCCTGATCACAGAAAGCACCACTCGCCTACTAGCTGTACGTCGCTTTCAGCTTATGGTGGCCTGACTGTACATTGAGCTGAGCGCTACTGCCATATCATATGGCCTTACGTTCTTGAGCGACCCAACCGGCCGGTGACCCAGTCGATAGCGACCCCCTGCCAATGTATAACACTGGCCCTGTAGCGGTGATTAGCCGCCCAGGTGGGAACCGACGGTCTGATCCCTAGCCCACTTTGCTATGGGTCTAGAAACTTTGACCGTTTACACCAGCCTTGCCTGTTCACGGGTGTAGCTTCCTCTCACATCCCGCTAGGTGTGGGCTGTCGCCCACGTACCACGCACTGCCCACACACCTACATGCGACAGCTGCGCCGACTAGACGGTACCACGGTAGTATGTTCATTCATACTTCATCAGACACGGGGGCCTTCAGTCCTCTCCCCAGCACTATAGATATATTTAACGTGCCCTCGGAACTTTGCAATTCCACCGCCGCCTGTTAAAGACTAGGTTCGGGGTGCCTAATCCCCTGCCTAATCTTTCAATCCAGTTAAACTATTATTTCCCAAATTAAATCTCATTCAAATATTCTACAATGCATTCACGTTTTCCACACAGTCTCTTCACAGAGATATCTAGGCTTCTTTGTGTCCGCGTCTCTGCGCGTGTTTTTTCTCCGGACAATGGCGTCTAAGACACACTTCTGGCTACAGTTCTGAAGATTCGATTTCTTAATCTATAACAATAATGCTCTTTCTTACAAAACAGACTTCACAGTCTACTTACACTTTATCAAATAAACACAATTTTACCGAATTTTACACAGACACACACGATATTCCAATACCATACAAACAAATCACATACCTTACCATCAAACACTATATTTTACAAAAAACGGGCTTCAAAGTCCGGCTCTCACCAACCCCACTTATTAAAGATTATGAAAAGTTTGTTTCTATTCCAACAAGATTAACGTTACACAAGATTCTTTTGACTATAACTTATCTGAGATTTACAGTCTATTTTGAACACACCAATCGACTAGAGAGGGGTCTCTGCAGAAAACCTACCTTCTTCATTGGATTGAAGAGTTTGCAAAATACTGTAAATTAAGCTATATTTATCTCCTGGCTGGCTCGCCATTAGTGTTGTGTATTTATCCTATTGGTTATGAATCAAAGAACAGTTATTGAGTTTAAGACAATTTAATCAGAGTTACAGACAGATATATACATTACATGTGTTCTCCGTGGGCCTGGGCTGGAAAAGAGGAAGCTCTCTCCCTTCCTGGCTGTTTTGTCCCAGTCCCCTAGATCCCTGCCCTCTTATGCAAATATCTACCAGTGATCCTATCAGTCGCCTAGATGGTCAAGAGGGCCGTCCCCTGTGATGTCACTATGGCCTGAAGTCAGAGGGCTGGTCAGATTACAAGAGCCATTGCACAACACTCAGGGGGCTATTTGCACAACATTGCACAACACTCCCCTTCAGCATATATATGGGCCCCTATCATACTATCTATGCATGTGTGTGTTTAAGTAGAAAATATACGACACCTGAAAGTTACATAATGCGTTAAGTTAAAACACACACCCTAGTATACAATGTGCAGTTTTTGTTATTTTATTTTTTTAAAGTGCAGTTTTTAACATTATTCGCAACAGACAAACAGTTTGGGGGCAGGAGATGGGCACCTGCCCAATAGTAATTAGCGGTTTTCTAACAATATAGGTTTTGGGCTGGTTTTTGGTGGATCTTTAGACTGTGGTTAGGCTGGGAAATGTCAATCCCATCTGGCAACCCTGACTGTGCGGTTTGTTAGTCCGGGCGCGTGTACTCCAGGAGTGACTAATGTGAGTAACAACCATAATCGTGTAACCATTTTACCACTTTGAGAGGAATTCCTAATATGTATCCTATTTGGTAGTATTTGGAGTGTTTGTCAGTGTATTCTAGTTGACATGACATGGATGTTTGTTTAAAATGTTTATATTGATCGCAGACTAACGGCCAAGGTTACGTTGCTCGCCCGAAAGCTTCGTGGAGCTAGAATCTGTACTTAGCTACTTTGCTAGGCTATACGGTTATATGTTGACGTTTGTAATACTGTTATGAGTATCATTTAGAGTTTGAATATATTATTGAGTCGTATTTGTATCCCCCAGAACATGAAGTGCTTATTGCAGATCAATAATCACCAGCCCCTTCGACCGTCATAATCACCAGTGTCCGTGTGGCTACGCAGACAGAGAACCAACACTCAACGCTACACAACCACGGTAACCATGACACTGACAGTTGAGATGGTTAAAGTAGAGTTTCTTCCACAGTGTCGGTACATTATATTGGCACAATCTAATAGGGTCTAAATTAACCTTCCCTATATGAAACGGCTTGGTGGACTGATATTACACCTGCTGCTGAGCAACATCATACCTTACAGCAGGGGGTTCTCAAACTAGTGTCTCCCCTATATGTCCCCCCCCCCGCCCTTCGGTGAAGATAACTCAGCATTAAGGGAATAATAAGCGAAATAACTTTTAGCTTCATGCAGCTAGGTACAATTCTAGACAGTGTGGAGGACACAGTCACAGTAAGCAACCTGTTTTCAACATAATTATGTGGGTGTTAAGGTTAGGACTGCTGCTGAGACCACCTTCACACCCGCCGTCACTTGCACTGTCTCACCCTCATCTATAAAACCCTCCTCCACCTATCACCCCCCTATCTGTGTCTCCTGCTTCACCCTCTGCCTGTCACTCGCAACACCCGATCCTCACTCCACATCCAACTAAAAATTCCCAAATCCACCACTTCCCTTGGCCGTGCATCATTCCAGTTTGCTGCCCCCTCTGACTGGAATGCTCTGCAAAAAACCCTAAAACTGGATAAACTCATCTCCCTCTCTGCCTTCAGACTCACTATTTCAGACACCCTCACTGATTCTTGCACATGCTTCTCTTCTCTGTAGGGCAGCACTTGTATCACTCCCTTTACACACCCCCTCTGTCCACCTGCACTTGTTTTTATGCCCCCATACGCTCATGTCTGCTCATTCTCTGCTTTTAAGCTTTTCTGTGTTAATGTTAATACTGTTTTCTAATGTTTGTTGGCCTGTTTCGTAAGTGCTTATTGCTGTTGTTGTATTTGGTGGCTGGGTCTCAGTGGTTATTGTTGTACCGTATTTATGTTTGCTTGACTGTGTCTCAGTGTGTATTGTTGTATTGGTTTGTTTACTGGCTGTCTTAGTGTCTATGTTGTATCGCTGTGTTGATTGGTCGTGTCCCAGCGCTTATTGTTGTATTATTGTCTTTCCTGACTGTGTATCAGTGCTTACTGCTGTATTGTTGTGTTTGCTTGGCTGTGTCCCAGTGCGTTTTGTTGTATTGTATTGTCTTGTGTTGCCTGTCTGCTTTTTGTGCTTACTGTTGTATTCCATTCTTGATGTCCGTTAGTGCTTTTGTTGTATTGTTTGTGTTACATGCAAGTGTTTAATGCTTATTGTTGTTTTGTGGCATCTCAATTGTCGATTTAATTGTGGTTTTAAGTGCTTTGTTTTTAACATGTTTTATCTTTCAGCCCTCCTCCCCTTTCCCCTTATGAGGAATTATACAGGCCGGCATTGTAAATAAGAATTTTGTTCTTAATTGTCTCGCCTGGTAAAATAAAGGTTATAATAATTAGTGCTAGCGCTATCCATCTATATTTCCACCCCCCCACCCCCCCATCAACAAAAATGTTATCCGCACATTGATAATTTGTCTTAGTGCAAAAAAAAAATGGTCACCTTTTTGGGCCATCACCAGTTTGCACCCCTGCTCTCTGGTGTGCCGACACCATCCTGCTCTCTCTCCATCTCTCCCTCTCTATCCTCCTCTCTCCCTCTTTTGCTGTCAGCCAAAAGGCAAACATAACAACCAGTATTTATAATTTAATAAGAGGTATAAATTGATAGATCAATGTATAACATCATTCAAATTGAATATTGGGTGGCTGTGGGCAATGCAGTCAGATAATGTCATTTTGACCTTACTCTCTCACCTGAAAAAAAATGGCATGTCCATCTATAAAAAACAGACATTTCCAATGAGTGAGGCAGACCTGCCTGTTAAGCCACGGTAGGTAGGGGGCTCAAGGACACGACACCAGAGGCAGAATAAAGTGTTAGCCCCGTAGGGTATTTATTTACAGTGAAGGGGGGTGGGAAAACAGGGATGATGAGTCCGGGGGTTTCAGGCTGGCGGGCTGGGGGTAGTGGCTGGCGTGGGCTGTAGAGGAACAGAGAAACAGGGTAAGTCTCAATGGTAGGCCAGTACAAAGATATGTGCACATCAAAAAGGCAGAAGGGAATTTGTATACGGGAAGAATACAAATCGCAAAAATAGTATTAGGAGCAAAGTACACGACTGGAATCAGATAATACTTGCCAGGCCATTCTTAGGGAAGAACTGACGATGAGTGAGTAGAAGTCCAGGGTAGATGTAGCCTGAGGGTTGATTGGGGAGTGGAGACAGGTGTGCTGGTTTGTCTGGGGCTGGATAACCATCCAATTACTGGGAACGGGCCTCACCTGCGGAGAGCATGCTGTGCTCGAGCTGTGGGGGCGGGGGAGGGTGTGTGTGAAGGCCCAGCCGTAACAGGACCCCCCTCCGAGGGGGAGCCTCCTGGCGACCGGCCCGGGGCGTCCGGGTGGGCCCGATAGAAGTCCCTGAGGAGGACAGGGGACATGATCTGGGACCAGGGAATCCAGCTCCGTTCCTCTGGCCCATATCCCTCCCAGTCAACTAGGTACTGGAAACCCCGGCCACAGCGACGAACCTTCAGGAGTCCCCTCACTGTCCACTGGGGGTGACCATCCACCAACTGAGGAGGGGGCGGTGCAGGGGCTGGTGGCATCAGGTCGCTGGCGACATAGGGCTTTACCCGGGAGACGTGGAACACCGGGTGGATCCGACGGAGGGAGTGAGGGAGGACCAGCCGGATGGCAGCGGGGTTAATGACCCGGTCGATGGCGTAGGAGCCGATGTACCTCGAAGCCAACTTCCGGGAGGAGACATTGAGGGGGAGATCAGCCGTGGAGAGCCAGACCCTCTGGCCAACCTGGTACTCAGGAGCTGGAGTGCGACGACGGTTGGCACTCCGGGTGGTTCGGGCGGTGGCCCGAAGCAAGGCTGAGCGAACAGAGGTCCAGACCCGACGACAGCGAAGGAGGTGTGCCTGGACCGAAGGTACTGACGCTTCGCCCTCCTGAGTAGAAAGCAGGGGTGGCTGGTACCCCAAGGAGCACTCGAAGGGGGACCGGCCGGTGGCTTCATTGACCATGGCGTTCAGTGAGTACTCCACCCAGGGTAGGTCCTTGCTCCAGGAGGATGGATGGAGGGAGGACATGCAGCGGAGCGCCGACTCCAGGCTCTGGTTGGCTCTCTCCGCCTGCCCATTGGTCTGGGGATGGTAGCCGGAGGAGAGGCTGGTCGTGGCCCCAATCCCCGAACAGAAGGCCTGCCACACCCTGAACGTGAACTGGGGACCACGGTCGGAAGCCACATCCTGGGGAAGCCCGTAAAGGCGGAAGACGTGGGTGGTGAGTAGCTCCGCCGTCTCCGCCGAGGTCGGTAGCTTTGCCAGAGCCACCAACCGCACAGACTTGGAGAAGCGGTCCACGATGGTGAGGATGACCGTGTTGCCCAGAGACGGGGGAAGGCCGGTCACGAAGTCCATGGCGAGGTGGGACCACGGTCGACCGGGCACGGGTAGAGGCCGCAGCAGTCCCGATGGCGGCCGGCGGGATGCCTTGCTGCGAGCGCAGGTAGGGCAGGCCGAGACGAACTCCCTGAAGTTCGCGGCCATGGTGGGCCACCAGAACCGCCGGCGCAGGAAGGACAAGGTGCGTAGGGCCCCAGGGTGGCAGGCGAAGCGTGGCTGTCCAGTAAGTGATGCCGGTAGCTGGACAGGATCTGGGAGAGCAGGGGGGGGGGCAGAAGTTGCGAGCGCAGCCACCTGTACCGTAAGCGCTTGGGTCGTGGTGATGAGGTGCTGCATCTGGGTGGCGCGGTGCTCCTGGTTAGCCTCCTGAGCTGCAAGGCGAGTGTTAAGGGCCTGGCACGCTGTAGCGGCCTCGTGGAGGAGGTGAGCGTGTTCAGCGAGGACCCTCCCCTGGGCTTGGATAGCCGTCGGCCCGGATCCAGGGGTGGGAGATGGTGCCCGGTCCTTCGTGTCGTCTGAGCCCAATTGCATGGTCAGTTCTTCTGTTAAGCCACGGTAGGTAGGGGGCTCAAGGACACGACACCGGAGGCAGAATAAAGTGTTAGGGTATTTATTTACAGTGAAGGGGGTTGGGAAAACAGGGATGATGAGTCTGGGGGTTTCAGCCTGGCGGGCTGGGGGTAGTGGCTGGCGTGGGCTGTAGAGGAACAGAGAAACAGGGTAAGTCTCAATGGTAGGCCAGTACAAAGATATGTGCACATCAAAAAGGCACAAGGGAATTTGTATACGGGAAGAACACAAATCGCTAAAATAGTATCAGGAGCAAAGTACACGACTGATATCAGATAATATTTGCCAGGCCATTCTTAGGGAAGAACTGACGATGAGTGAGTAGAAGTCCAGGGTAGATGTAGCCAGAGGGTTGATTGGGGAGTGGAGACAGGTGTGCTGGTTTGGCTGGGGCTGGATAACCATCCAATTACTGGGAACGAGCCTCACCTGTGGCGGAGAGCACGCTGTGCTCGAGCTGTGGGGGCGGGGGAGGGTGTGTGTGAAGGCCCAGCCGTAACACTGCCAACGCATGTTGCGTAGAAGGTACGCATTTTAACGTCAATGTACGCAGGTACGCATTGTCAGCTGAAAGGTACGCAAAAAGCTGCCTGATTGGTTCCTCCTTCCTTCACTCACTCGTTCCACCAATCATATGCGCAAGCGTCACTTGCATCACGTTTACCTGCTTCGGATACTGCTCTGTTTACAGAATACAGATAAGCATGCCTACAGCCGAAGAGGGGTTGCCAGATGGGATTGACAATGTACAGCCTAACCAGTCTATAATCGATAAATCCAGTAGCCCATTCGGCGGTAACCCGTCCCATCTGGCAACCCTGCAGCCGACCGTTCCTCTTGAGAACTCTAAACTGTCAAGCACTTTGGAATAGTTTGGAATACAAGAGAGAACCTTCGCCAAAGTGGACATGGATTGAGCTTTTGTCAACTACAGCAGCAGCTTTGGAGATGGCCTATAGCCTATGAAACATGCTGCTTCTGACAAACATTCTTCAATTTACATCAAATAGGTAGGATTCTGTAACGTTATTTATCCCATCGCTATGGTTAGTAGAGTAGTTAATAAGAGGATTCAGAGATTGTGTCATTGACTACGTTTACAGGCACAGCATATTCCGGTCAATATTCGGCTTATAAGGTGTTTATATGCGCTGTAGCAACTGGAATATTCCGTTTACATGTTAATTAATAATAATAATAATGGATTTTATTTATAAAACACTTTACATTTCAAGAATCTCAAAGTGCTACAGTCAATAAAAGAAACAAAAACAGCACAACACAATAAAGATCACTAAAAACATCAAAAGCAGAAAGGTTAAAAAGACACTGTGGCATAAAACTCAAGAAAAAAATAAATACAAATCTGGCTACTGGAACGCTTTGTTAAAAAGATGAGTCTTAAGTCCGCTCTTAAAAGAGTCGACCGACTGTGGTGCTCTCAGGTGGGCAGGGAGGGCGTTCCACAGTTCGGGGGCGATGGAGCAGAAGGCCCGGTCTCCCATGGAACTCTAATTGACAAAAGAATCTCTCGCTACATGGAACAACGTATGCAGGTACACTGGGGATGCGCGTACTGGTAGACCCAGAAAATGCTTCAAATTGAGACAGTACCGTAAAATAATAGAAATTCATTAATTTTCATTCATTTGGTAGTATTGTCAACTAATTTAACACATTTTTGGAGTATGTCAAGATGTGAATGGTAGGCACTTGTGCACAATCGCGTTATCCATGTCGGAGTTGACTTGTCTCCTCTCGTTTCTTGGGCTGCTTTCGTAATTTTTGCTCTGAGACGAACGCAGCCTCGATTATCTCTGTTTTGAAATTATCTCGTAGCATTGCGGCGCTCGTTTCCCATTGACATCATGGTGTCAGGTAATGTACAAATATGTGCTGAATTCATATGCCCTTTTGTGTTTTCATGTATATAATGTAGGGAAAGTATTTCAACCAGGTATCTGATTCTGACCACCTGTAGTCACTTACTTAATGTAGGAACTACTTAACCCAATTCTTGTTGTGAAGTAGCTTAGTATCATATATTGAGACGTATACGTCTCAAATAGGTAGGATTCTGTAACGTTACGTATACCCTCATCTGCTATGGTTAAGAAAGTAGTTCATGTTATGTTTCTATGGGAGAAACGCGCGCCACTCTCGCGAACGCAATTCTCTCACTCGCTTCATACGTGATGCAGACCTGAACATCGATGTGCCAGTACCGTGCGAGGGATAACCGAGGGATAACTGCATTACTGAGGTAGGAACCGTGTGGGGAGGGTAATAATTAAGCATGAAAATGAAAATGTGGACATGATTTGTTACCTAAAACATGTTATTTAACTTACAAGATTATGCATTTCAAGGGGCAGGCTATGCTAATGAGAAAATTTGTATAGCTAGCTAGTTAGTCACAGTCACATTAGCTAGTGCGCACACGATGTGCCATGTAATGTTAGACCCATGTTCTAACTTTGAATAATGTAACGTTGGCCTATGCTCTGTTGGAGACAAAAGTGACGATTCAAATGAAAGGTGTTTGACTACAGACTTCTAATACACAAGCTTGTTGCAGGTAGACAATGTCTGATGAGAAGGATGAAAGAGAGGGCACCCCCCCCCCCTAAAAAAATCAAAGGAGCCCATGCCTCCCAGACGTTCCTGTCCAAATATCAACAGCAATGGCCGTGCCTGCTCTCCTCTAAACTGCACTCTCATGCATTTTGCACATTGTGCAAAATTGACTTGGACATTAGCCACCAAGGAGCTGCAGGTAATAATAACAGTATTATACTATAGTTACAAATGCATAAGTTACATTAATGATATAGTCCAGTGCAGTGCAAGTATTAATTTAGAATCCGGTACAAATTCAAAACTAGAATTATTAAGGAAGAGTAGTGTGTGTGTGTGTGTGTCTTGCAGACTGCCGACGCCACGTGGAGGGGAAAACGCACATGAAAATGCTGGCTGCTACAGAGTCAGTCCCTAGACTGAATGCCTTCTTCCTACCAACAAAGGATGTAAGACCAATCCGGGCAGAAACACTTTTTACTTCTTTCATCGTTGAGCACAACCTACCATTAGCTGCTGCAGACCATGCCGGACCACTTTAAAAAAATATGTTTCCGGATAGTGAGATAGCCAAGCAGTATAGCAGTGCCAGGACCAAGACAGCCTGCATAATTAAAACCCTGGCCAGTAATGATGAAGAGAGCATTACTGAAGCAATGAAGCGTTCTCTATACAGCCTTGCTACAGATGGGAGCACAGATATGGAGGACATAAAAATGTACCCCATCGTAGTTAGGATTTGTGATGCCAGTCTTGGGAGGGTGATTGTGATGTTGCTCAAGATTTGTGAAACAAGAGAGTCTACTGGGAGAGCAATATTTGATTTGGTGGATGGAGAACTGAAAAAGAGAGGCATACCCTGGTCAAATTGTGTCAGCTTCGCAGCAGACAATGCTGCAGTGATGCAAGGTTTGGGCAAAGGAGTAGCTGCTTTCCTGAATGCACAACATCCACACATCTACCTAGTTGGTTGTGCCTGCCACCTGATACACCTAGCAGCAGAGAAGGCATCCAGGCAGCTTAGTGTGAACATTGAAGATGTCCTTGTCACCATTTACTATTATCTGGATAAAAGCAGCAAGAGAAAGTCAAATCTCTGTGACATACAGATAATGTGTGATGCAGATGTGAGGAAGATCCTCAAGATGGCTGTGTTACGCCCTACCCCCTGGTGGTAGGAGGCCGCCGGCATAACATATGACAGTGAGCGTGCAAATGAAGTAGACCAGTGACAACCAGGCATCCGTTAAACAATAATAATTTATTGTTTACAACACACGGTACAGAGACGAGACACAACACAAGGAGAGAAAGGAAGTGATGGAAGGAGAGAGAGGGAGTGATAAAGGAGAGAGAGGGCATGATGGAAGGAGAGAAAGGGTGTGATGGAAGGAGAGAGGGCGTGATAGAAGGAGAGAGGCTGTGATGGAAGGAGAGAGGACGTGATGGAAGGAGAGAGGGAGTGATGGAAGGAGAGAGGGCGTGATGGAAGGAGAGAGAGAGTGATGGAAGGAGAAAGGGTGTGAAGGAAGGAGAGAAAGGGCGTGATGGAAGGAGAAAGGGCATCATGGAAGGAGACAGAGGGAGTGATGGAAGGAGAGAGGGACTGATGGAAGGACAGAGGGCATGATGGAAGGAGAGAGAGGGAGTGATGGAAGGAGAGAGAGGGAATGATGGAAGGAGAAAGGGTGTGAAGGAAGGAGAGAAAGGGCGTGATGGAAGGAGAAAGGGCATCATGGAAGGAGACAGAGGGAGTGATGGAAGGAGAAAGGGCATGATGGAAGGAGAGAGAGGGCGTGATGGAAGGAGACAGAGGGAGTAATGGAAGGAGAGAAGGAGTGATGGAAGGAGAAGAGGGTCTGATAGAAGGAGACAGGGAGTGATTGAAGGAGAGAGGGAGTGATGGAAGGTGACAGGAAGTGATGGAAGGAAAGAGAGGGCATGATGGAATGAGAGAGGGCGTGATGGAAGGAGAGAAGGAGTGATGGGAGGAGAGAGGGAGTGATGGAAGGAGAGAGAGGGAGTGATGGAAGAAGAGAGAGGGTGTGATGGAAGGAGAGAGAGGGCGTGATGGAAGGAGAGAGTGTGTGATGGAAGGAGAGAGAGGGAATGATGGAAGGAGACCAACCTGGTCTCACACGGCAGACGTCAGAATTCGACGTTTGTCCATCGCATCCAAACGTCGAATTCCGACGTGAGATTGCATATCCAAACGTCGAATTCCGAAGTGAGATTGGGGTAGCTCGTTCTGAAAGCGCGCGCCTGTTATGTGTGATGGAAGGAGAGAGGGCATGATGGAAGGAGAGAGGGAGTGATGGAAGGAGAGAGGGTGTGATGGAAGGAGAGAGGGAGTGATGGAAGGAGAGAGGGAGTGATGGAAGGAGAAAGGGCGTGAAGGAAGGAGAAAGAGGGTGTGATGGAAGGAGAAAGAGGGAATGATGGAAAGACACAGAGGGCGTGATGGAAGGAGAAAGGGCATGATGGAAGGAGAGAAGGAGTGATGGAAGGAGAAGAGGGTCTGATAGAAGGGGACAGGGAGTGGTGGAAGGAGGGAGGGAGTGATGGAAGGTGACAGGAAGTGATGGAAGGAAAGAGAGGGCATGATGGAATGAGAGAGGGCGTGATGGAAGGAGAGAAGGAGTGATGGTTTAGTTTAGTTTAGTTTAGTTTATTAGTTTATTATATCGAGGACAATCCTAATACATGAACCATATAAAATATAGTAAAAAAGGCAGCGTTAGCCTAGTCGGCTAATTTTCAGCTGAAGTCCCCGGCCAGTTGCAACATGGCATCCTGAAAAGTAACGTCATTAGTTAAAATAAAACATTTAAAAATTCTAAGAACACGTGGCTGAGACAAGGTACCCCAACATCACACTTGACAAAAAACACACGTAAGCAAGCTGAGGTGATTGAAGGGGCTACAACAAACACCACATACACACTTATGGGGGCAGCGACATTTCAAGCACATAGAAGCCACAGGACAATTACAGGCCACACAACATTAAGCACTTACAAACAGTTAAACAGTTAAACATTAAACAAAACAAAACATACAAAAAAAAGGCATTATGGGGAGGCAGCACAGAGAGGGATTAATGAGGACAAGTATAGTTCTGTGTCAGCCAGGCTTTCATGTGTGTTGTGAAGGTGGAGTAAGTATGTATGTCTTTGAGTTGGTTGGGTAGTGAGTTCCAGTTTTCTATTTCTATCACTGAGAAGGATTGCTTACTGAAGGTGCTTTTCCTGAATGGAACTATAAGGTCACCACGAGAGGTGCTTCTGGTGGGCCGTAAGCTGTGGTCACGCTGGTTTATGAAAGAGTTAAGCGGGGGAGGAGCTTTGTTATGCAGAATTTTATGGATGAGACAGATGTTTTTGTATTTGATGGTGTCTTCCCAGCTAAGGTATTTACATTTGTCTAGGATGGTACAGTAGTGTGTGCTGTTTGGCTTCTGGTCCATGACCTTAAGGGTCCGCTTGTATAGGGTGGCTAATGGCTTTAGGGAAGTGCTGTATGGGAGGAGAGAGGGAGTTATGGAAGGAGAGAGAGGGAGTGATGGAAGAAGACAGAGGAAGTGATGGAAGGAGAGGAGTGATGGAAGGAGAGAGAGGACGTGATGGAAGGAGAGAGAGGAAGTGATGGAAGAAGAGAGGGCGTGATGCAAGTGTAGCCCAGCTACTAAAGTGAGCTATGAGCATTTCATAACACAAGTCCATTTAATAAGTTAAATAAATAAGTCCATTTAATAAGTTAAATAAATAAGTCCATTTAATAAATAAGCATCATTTCATGGTTATGTACACGGTTATTAACATGGTGAGAAGTTTATAATGTGTACTTGTTTACAAGCTCTAATGTGAGTTCACACATTGGCATTGTCATTCATTCATTTCTTTATTTCATTGCTCCATCGGGAAGAGCTAGCCAACTGTAATGTATGCTGAGATAGAGGGGGCGGGACTTTGTACTAATAGCGATAGGTTGCACTAAGTAACGTGTCAGAATGATTGAGGACATCTCAGAGTGAAGTGATATTTGTATAAGCTCTGTGTATAACATTTCGGAATCAACAAAGTTATTCCTTTGGATGTTGGTGCACATTGAAGCTACCAGAGGTAAATACATATGTCTGGTGTTTGTTTATAAGCTACATCTACTCGTTGTAGTATGTTATATTTGACTGTAGAGCTAATCGCGGCAAGCGGTTAGCTTAGCATAATTACGTTAGCATGTTGCTAGCATTTGCTGAGTGATAAATTGTTTCTAGCTATATCAAAACGAAATAGCTATTGGATTTTGTAGCTCAGTGTATTCTGTTAATTCAGAATTGGAAGTCGAGAGACCAAGCAAAAGGAAAGCTCTCCGGTGGACTAACAAGGAGACCGTTTCCAATCGCCTGGGGTAACTCGAGACCGTCCAGTGAATCTTCGCGCCAGTCCTTCAATCATTCTCCTGCGCTCGTGGGAGAGCGCTGGACCCCATCCCCCCTCATCTCTGCCTCTTTTTTTACACAATCTTTCAAACCCCTCGTTTACCTACGAGTTCCCCACAAGGTTACGTGAGTACTGAACCACGCACGTGCTTTTATTTTAGGCTCGTGTAAACGAGTGAAGTGGCCATATCTGTTTCAAGGCCCCCCCGCTCACAAGCAACGTCAGCTGCAACGGTAACACTGGTTAATGGACTGAGTTACAGAGTGCGTGTGTGTGTGAGTGTGGGCCCACCTTTTTATTTTACTTGATGATATATTGTACAATTGTGAATCCTTTGAGTGGACTTTGAGTTTATTGGAAACATTACATTTATTTCCTTGAAAGGAATTGGAATAGGCTTTGAGCCTATATTTTGTTATGTGATATTGTGATATTGTCTGTTGACATTGTATTGTGAATATTGTCTATTGCCTTTGTATAACATTATAATTGACTACCAACACTTTAAATGTAGCATTTAGTAAATAAATATATACCCTTTGGTATTTGCATTTAAAGCCACTGTGTTGTGTCATAAACAGGTAATAGGCAATTCATATGATATATTAAAACATAAATACATTAAAAGGGTTAATAAGGAAGTCCTATTTAAAATACTTCCACATAGTTAATGGAGGCACCGATCGTCATAATTTGAATAGTTTATTATTACAGGTAATACCGCCACTTATTTAAAATAGAACTCAGGCCCCGCCCATATGGCAGGGGTTACATTGGAGGCTCCGCTGAGATTCGAACTCAGGATCTTCTGTTTACATTGGAGGCTCCGCTGAGATCACGTGGTTTCCAAACAAACTAAATAGTCAACTCAGTAAAATACAAAAGTTTCAACTCAAGTTTAGAACAACAACCATAAGTAAAGTAAAACACTATGTTTGTAACCAAGTTAAAGAACTGGTGTAGAGGAGAGGCAGTAGATGAGAAGAACGCGCTTATGACTGTTGTCCCAGGCAACACAGAAATAGCAAAAATAGAAGAAGTTCTACAGATTATAAAGTGCTTGGGACGTGTGCGCGTGAGAGGTAGGATAGTAAGTGAGACATCAGATGACCTCCTGGTGCTCTGTGAGTGCCGAGGAACAGTAACTGATCCAGCTGTACCCCCGAAAATACCTCCAGCAGAGGGAGAAAAAGCATGGCCAATCTATATTGTGCCGGAAGTTCAAGTAGAAACTGAGGAGTTCAACACCAAGCTACATGCTCTGCTTCAAGCGGAGGGCAAGTCAATGGGAGATGTAAAGGCTCTATTCACCGACCCAGAGGCAGCCCCCTCCTCCGTAGAGTCCATCCTACGTGCAGTTGGTGACCTGCTAGACAAAACCGTGAAGCCCTCATCAGAAAGTGGAAGATACCGACGTCTGCGCACCTTCTCAGGTACTGTGCCTACCCCAGCCGGGGAAGAAACATTCGACCATTGGATGGAGCAGGCTTACCTGATGGTGGAGGAGAGTGACTGTGCACCCAAAGAGAAACGGAGAAGGATTATGGAAAGCTTAAAGGGGCAGGCATATGAAGTAGTGAAGGCTGTGCGCTCATCCGACACCGACATAACCCCCGGAAAGTGCTTGGAAGCTCTGGAAAGTGCATTTGGACTGGCGGAATCTGGAGATGATCTCTACTTCGCGTTCAGACTGCAGCGCCAACAATCTGGAGAAAAACTGTCTGATTTCTTTAGAAGACTGGAGCGCTCTCTCTCCAAAGTTGTACAACGAGGCGGCCTACCGGCCAGTAACATGGATCGAGCTCGAGTGGAGCAATTGCTTAAAGGAGCAGTAGATGCTGACCTGATGTTGATCCAGCTGCGACTGAGAGACCGGAAGGATAACCCGCCCACGTTCCTTGACCTACTGCGGGAGATCCGCACAGAAGAGGAATATGAAGCCTCCAGAGCTAAACTAAATCCAGCTACGGTGCGCTCAGTCAACGCCCAACCACAAGCTGAAAACAAACTGTCAGAGATCCAAAGCCTAAGATCAGAGATTAAGGAAATGAAATCAATGTTCGCGACACTGGCTACAAACCCAAACCAAATCCCAGAAGGAAGGGGTGAGAAACCAGCCCAGGTCACAGAGACTAGACATGATCCTGAAGTTTTCGCTCTGAGGAAGCAAGTGCAACATCTGACACAGAAAATGAACTCAAAAAAGTTCCATGCAACGGCAACCCAATCGACGGTGATGGCCGTCGGCAGCACTCCTACGGTACCAAACACCCCAACCAGAGCATACGTTCCAAACACCCCAACCAGACCAGCAGCTGACTCAAAGGAGTACATATGCTATCGTTGTGGAGAGAATGGACATGTTGCAGGAAGGTGCCGAAACCCTGAGAATCAAAGCAAAGTAATCCAGAAGCTGATTGGTGCTCTCAAAACTGTCAGAGGTAACAACCCCGAGTCAGCCCATCCTGCTGATAAAGCTAATGTTAACGTTGACAGCAAGAAGAGTGCAGTAGGCAACGTTAAGACACCAGACCTGCCAGAAGGCTTAATAGGGCCCCCATCCATGGAGCCGTTAAAGGTCAATGGACACATGTGTGACGCACTGTTAGACAGTGGCTCACGTGTAAGCATAATTTTTGAGTCCTGGTATAAGCGTTACCTGTCAGATGTACTATACAGATGTACTGTAATTAGACATTTGGGGATTGAGTGACTCTAGTTATCCGTATCTAGGCTATGTAGTGGTAGATATGGAGTTTTCCAAGAAAGTAGCCGGAACTCCCACCACCATGTCCGTCCTAGCTTTAATTTGTCCAGATCCAGCAGGCCCTGACCAGACTCCTGTGATCCTTGGCACCAATGCCAAAGCCAGCCTTCCCAAACGTCTTGCTCAGCTATGTGAAGATAAAACCGGAGTGTTCATGGCTCGAACCCTGGGCATTCAGAGCCCCTGCCCAGAGTCCACAGACGTTGTTCAGGAAGGAAAGGAGGATGAAGTTGGATGTGTGAGGTGGCAGGGTCCCGGCTCGTTGGCACTAGCTGCTGGACGCAGCTGTCAGGCTACTTGTAAAGTGGAGACAAAGCAGCCACTGCCCGATGAGATCCTGATGGTGGAATCCTCCTCCATGAGCCCTCTCCCTGCAGGGGTGCTCCTACAGTCCATGGTGATTCCAAGTCATGCGGTTGATGTGAACCGGTTCACAGTGCTTATCCAGAATGAGTCCCTCAAGGATGCAACCATGCCTGTCGGAACCATCCTAGGCCGCCTGTGCCGCACCGATGTAGTCACAGCGGTGTCAAAACAACCGTCAGCCTCAGAGGACTTTGACACAAGTCTGATCGACTTCGGAGACTCACCTGTTCCTGAAGAGTGGAAAGCACGACTCCGACAAAAGCTGTCTGAGAGAGGCAACGCATTCTCCCTACACGAACTGGATGTGGGACTGGCAAATGGAGTGGAGCATCGCATCCGCATGTCAGACCAGAGACCCTTCCGTGAATGATCCAGGCGCATCGCACCTGCAGACATCGATGACGTGAGACAACATATCCAGAAGCTATTGGCTGGGGGCATCATCAAAGAATCCAGAAGCCCATATGCTTCACCAATAGTCGTTGTCAGAAAGAAAAATGGAGCGATCCGGATGTGTATCGACTACCGTACACTGAACAGCCGAACTGTCCCTGACCAGTACACCACGCCCCGGATCGACGAGGCTCTGGATTCTCTGTCTGGCAGCAAATGGTTCTCTGTACTAGACTTGAGGAGTGGCTACTACCAATTAGCTATGAACGAAGAGGACAAGGAAACAACTGCGTTCATCTGTCCTCTCGGATTCTATGAGTTTGAAAGAATGCCCCAAGGCATCACAGGAGCGCCTGCAACCTTCCAAAGGTTGATGGAGAAAGCAGTCGGAGACATGAACCTCCTCCAAGTACTGGTCTATCTCGACGACCTGATCGTTTCTGGCAAGTCATTGGAAGAACACGAGGAGAGACTCCTGAAAGTCCTCGACCGACTCCGAGAAGTTGGCCTCAAGATCTCGATCGACAAATGCCACTTCTGTCAGACAAAGGTCAAATATGTCGGCCACATCGTCTCGGCTGATGGTGTTGCTGCCGATCCGGGAAAGATCGAGGCTGTCACCGCCTGGCCTAGGCCCACCAACCTGAAGACATTGCAGTCGTTCCTGGGTTTCTGTGGATATTATCGTAGATTCATCCACAACTACTCACCCATTGTCCGTCCCCTTACGGAGTTAACGAAGGGGTACGCCCCCACCCAGCGTGGGAAAAGACCTGGAAAGGGAAAAAGTGAGGTGTACCTGGATGAGCGAGAACCCTTCGGAGAGAGATGGGACCAGTCGTGCACTGAGGCCTTTGAGAAAATCAAACACTGCCTCACCAACGCCCCAGTCCTGGCGTTCGCAGACCCCAGCAAACCTTACACCCTGCATGTGGATGCTAGTCTGGCCGGCCTCGGCGCAGTGCTCTATCAGGACTACCCAGAAGGCCTGAGGCCAGTGGCATTCGCCAGCCGAAAGTTGAGCTCTTCAGAACGGAACCCCATCCACCAGCTAGAGTTCTTGTCACTGAAGTGGGCCCTCGTCGAAAAGTTCCACGACTATCTATATGGAGCCCGTTTCACGGTACGTACAGACAACAATCCTCTGACGTATGTCCTTACCACTGCAAAGCTCAACGCAACTGGACATCGCTGGCTGTCAGACTTGTCAGTGTACAACTTTGACATCATCTACAGACCTGGCCGGAATAACATCGATGCAGACCTACTGTCAAGGCTGGAGCCCAGAGAAGAGGATTCCGACTGGAAGAGTATACCCCAGTCTGGTGTCAAGTCCATCTGCCAGCAGGTCGGTGTCCTGGGATCCTCCCAAGCCTCACCAACGTTTGCGGAACAACTTGGAGCGTCCCCTGAGTGTGTGCCCGACGTATACGCTTTCCCCACAAGCGTGCACATGAACACTCTTGGACAGCTGTCCAGACAAGAGCTCATCGTGGCTCAGGGCCAAGATCCTGTGATTGGAGCGACGATTCATGCAGTGAAGCATGGTGATTGGCCTAAGGATGTAGTGCCTTCTCCTGACATCCAGTCCATGAAGAAGGAAATGGGAAAGTTCGTCATGAAGGATGGGCTGCTGTACCGCCTGAGCCAAAGCCATTCAGGAGAGAACATCCAGCAGCTTGTGCTACCAGCTGAGTTCAGGCCAGTGGTTTTGAAGTCCATGCATGATGACTTAGGTCATTTGGGAGCAGAAAGGACGACTGACATGATAAGAAGCCGTTTCTACTGGCCAAAGATGGCTGCCAACGTCGAGCAGTATGTGAAGAACTGCGGAGAGTGCATTCTAAGGAAAAGGCCAAGCCACAAAGCTGCCCCGTTGCACCAAATAGTCAGTGCTGGGCCACTGGACCTTGTCTGTATCGATTTCCTGTCCATGGAGCCGGATTCAAAGGGAATCAGCAATGTGTTAGTCATAACGGACCACTTTACGAGATATGCACAGGCCTTCCCGACCAAAAACCAAAAGGCCCTCACAGTCGCCAAGATATTAGTGGAGAAGTATTTTGTGCATTATGGACTACCAACTCAAATCCATTCCGACCAAGGACGAGACTTCGAGTCTAAACTGCTCAAAGAACTGCTGAGGATAATGGGCATAAGGAAATCCCGAACGACCCCCTACCACCCACAGGGTGATCCCCAGCCGGAAAGATTCAACCGGACATTGCTGTCCATGCTGGGCACGCTAAGCCAAGAAAAGAAACGACACTGGAGCCAACATGTCGTACATCTCGTACATGCGTACAATAGCACCAAATGTGACTCCACAGGATACTCTCCCTATTTTCTAATGTTCGGGAGAGAAGCCAAACTCCCCGTGGATGTATGCTTCGGGACACAGCCCGATGATGGAGAACGTCAGCACTCGTCATATGTCACAAAGCTCAAGCAAGATCTTCAGAAGGCCTACAAGATGGCTACGGAGGCCTCCAACAAAACACATCTTCGCAACAAGAAGGCATACGACAAGAGAGTCAGGTTTCAGAATATAGAGCCTGGCGACAGAGTGCTTATCAAAAATCTAGGCCTCAAAGGGAAACACAAGCTGGAGAATCGATGGTGTGAGACTCCATCACAGAGAAGATGCCAAACCTGCCTGTCTACAAGGTGAAACCTGAGAGTGGGAACGGAAGGGTCAAAACCCTACATCGAGATCATCTCCTGCCCATAGGAGAGCTGGTGCGGATGCCAGTAGCAGTCAATGATGACCCCGTGCCTTCAAGGCCTGGAACTCGAACAGAGACTCAGAACAAGAAAAAGAGAGTGACTACGGACAAGGAAAAGAGAGTGACAACCGACCACAAAGTACAACACAAATGTGAATCCTCTGACTCTTCCGATCTGGAGTGCAGCTGGCCAAACGGGCCATCCTATCGAACATACCTAGAGAAGGTCCTGGAGAGAAGAGAAAGGTCCACTCTAAGTCCAAGACAGAGTGAAGCACATATGGAAGCAAGTGACAATCATGCAGATTTAGCAAGCAACAGTCAGTCAGAGTCAGAAAGTGACAGTCGTTCAGAGCCAGATCACTGCACCCAAGAAGACCGGAACCCAGAGACTGCACCAGAAACTGACTCAGAAGCGGAACCAGTTTCCAGTGAGGAAGATGATAGAAGAATGTCCACTAGATCACAGGCAAAACGTTCCCCTAAACAAGCTAGGCCAAAAAGATTAGTAAATCCAATAATGAGACTTACCTATGATGAGCCTGGTAGAGCAAGGGACAAACCTCTTACCATTGTCCACCGAGGTGTGGTTATTAAGATTAGAAAGACCTAGAGTAGGCAAAGTCAGCTCACGCTACACCCTTTTATGTTTTTGAACTAAAGTTTGTTTATTGAGTCTGCTGAGGACATCAGACATTTAGAAGGGGGAGAGTGTAGCCCAGCTACTAAAGTGAGCTATGAGCATTTCATAACACAAGTCCATTTAATAAGTTAAATAAATAAGTCCATTTAATAAGTTAAATAAATAAGTCCATTTAATAAATAAGCATAATGTCATGGTTATGTACACGGTTATTAACATGGTTAGAAGTGTATAATGTGTACTTGTTTACAAGCTCTAATGTGAGTTCGCACATTGGCTATGTCATTCATTCATTTCTTTATTTCATTGGTCCATCGGGAAGAGCTAGCCAACTGTAATGTATGCTGAGATAGAGGGGGCGGGACTTTGTACTAATAGCGATAGGTTGCACTAAGTAACGTGTCAGAATGATTGAGGACATCTCAGAGTGAAGTGATATTTGTATAAGCTGTGTGTATAACATTTTGGAATCAACGAACAGTTATTCCTTTGGATGTTGGTGCACATTGAAGCTACCAGAGGTAAATACATATGTCTGGTGTTTGTTTATAAGCTACATCTACTCGTTGTAGTATGTTATATTTGACTGTAGAGCTAATCGCGGCAAGCGGTTAGCTTAGCATAATTACGTTAGCATGTTGCTAGCATTTGCTGAGTGATAAATTGTTTCTAGCTATATCAAAACGAAATAGCTATTGGATTTTGTAGCTCAGTGTATTCTGTTAATTCAGAATTGGAAGTCGAGAGACCAAGCAAAAGGAAAGCTCTCCGGTGGACTAACAAGGAGACCGTTTCCAATCGCCTGGGGTAACTCGAGACCGTCCAGTGAATCTTCGCGCCAGTCCTTCAATCATTCTCCTGCGCTCGTGGGAGAGCGCTGGACCCCATCCCCCCTCATCTCTGCCTCTTTTTACACCATCTTTCAAACCCCTCGTTTACCTACGAGTTCCCCACGAGGTTACGTGAGTACTGAACCACGCACGTGCTTTTATTTTAGGCTCGTGTAAACGAGTGAAGTGGCCATATCTGTTTCAAGGCCCCCCCGCTCACAAGCAACGTCAGCTGCAACGGTAACACTGGTTAATGGACTGAGTTACAGAGTGCGTGTGTGTGTGAGTGTGGGCCCACCTTTTTATTTTACTTGATGATATATTGTACAATTGTGAATCCTTTGAGTTGACCTTGAGTTTATTGGAAACATTACATTTATTTCCTTGAAAGGAATTGGAATAGGCTTTGAGCCTATATTTTGTTATGTGATATTGTGATATTGTCTGTTGACATTGTATTGTGAATATTGTCTATTGACTTTGTATAACATTATAATTGACTACCAATTTTAAATGTAGCATTTAGTAAATAAATATATACCCTTTGGTATTTGCATTTAAAGCCACTGTGTTGTGTCATAAACCGGTAATAGGCAATTCATATGATATATTAAAACATAAATACATTAAAAGGGTTAATAAGGAAGTCCTATTTAAAATACTTCCACATAGTTAATTGAGGCACCGATCGTCATAATTTGAATAGTTTATTATTACAGGTAATACCGCCACTTATTTAAAATAGAACTCAGGCCCCGCCCATATGGCAGGGGTTACACAAGGAGAGAGAGGGAATGATGAAGCAGAGAGAGGGCGTGCTGGAAGGAGAGAGGGCATGATGGAAGGAGACAGTGGGAGTGATGGAAGGAGAGGGCATGATGGAAGGAGAGAGGGCAGAGAGAGAGGGAATGATGGATCGAGAGAGAGAGGGAATGGAATGAGACACAGGGAGTGATGGAAGGAGAGAGGGCGTGATGGAAGGAGAGAGGGAGTGATGGAAGGAGAGAGGGCGTGATGGAAGGAGAGAGGGAGTGATGGAAGGAGAAAGGGCGTGAAGGAAGGAGAGAGAGGGCATGATGGAAGGAGAGAGAGGGAATAATGGAAGGACACAGAGGGCATGATGGAAGGAGAGAGGGCATGATGGAAGGAGAGAGAGGGAGTAATGGAAGGAGAGAGAGGAAGTGATGGAAGGAGACAGGGAGTGATGGAAGGAGAGAGTGGATGACATCTCTCAATTTCCACAGTTTAGGGGGCCCTGGGAGGGGGGGAGAGGGAGCAGGGGGAGGGAGCACGCAGGCCACGTCTCTCTCTTTTTTCACTTAACAGTTTAGAGGACTCTGGGTGTTGGGGGGAGCAGGGGGAGTGGAGGGAGTATGGAGGCCACGTTTCTCAATTTCCATTTTACAGTTTAGGGGGCCAAGTTTTGGGCTGGTTTTTGCTGGATTCAGCGGTTTTTAGACTGTGGTTGGGCTGGAAATTGTCAATCCCATCTGGCAACCCTGATTGGCAGTTAATACCTGAACCAGGGAACTCACTGAGGACCAGCCAACTCACTAGTGTTTTCAATGTATTCTTTCAGGTGGGTAAATGTCACAAGCAATTATACAGTTTGTTAGAAATTTAGGTTTTCTATTTAGTGTACCATTATGCATTGTAGCATATGTAGTTTGTAGTTTGCTAGCGGTATTTGGTCTAGCTCGGTAGGGCTAACCTAAACTGGGAGGAGTTGACACTAACTTGCCGTTTACGATGAGTGGTTGTTGTCAAATTACAGTTATATGTAAGGGAAGGGAGTCAGGTGTAATGTTTGCCTGACTCTACTGATGCATGTACGTTTATGTGTAGGAGTTAATGTTATAGTGTTTTGTAGTTTACATTTTCTTCATTTTCGAGAGTATAAGGGAATAAGATAATTGTTTTATATTGGTAATGCTAAGAATTGTAGAAAATATAATGATCTATAATGAGCACTTTCAATACCGTTATGTAGAATTGATAATTTTTATTAGCCTACTTTTATATTTAATAGCCTATTTTCTGTCTATTGTTATTCTATTAGCCTATTGATTTTAAATGGAAATATTTAGTGAATGCATGGTTATTACCGTATTTTGAAATAATATTGTGATTTAGATTTTGATATTATATTATTGTATTATAATATAATATTATTATATGATTATTATATGTTATTGTTTTACATTTACATTTGTATTGTTTCAACTAGGCTAACTTGTGTAGGCATTTAATACCAGTAAAGCCACTGAGGACCAACATTAGTGTGTTTTCCATTTATTCTTTCAGAATAAATACTTTAAAAAATATGTCACCTCTTTAGTCGGCTTGCACTCTATTGGTGTAACAGTTACGTTGCGTAATAATTGTAATGCATTGGGCACTTTTGGGTACCTCTTTGCGGTTGTTTGGGATATATTTAGGTAGCTGGTTGTGGCTGTTTGGGATTACATGGGGTTGTTTGATGTACCTTTCTGTACTTTTGGTTACCTGTTGGTTGTGTAAGGTTGTTTGTGGCTGTTTAGGTTTGATTGTGGAGATCAGTAGGACCCCAACCAGTGCATTCTTTTTTGCATGCATAATGTAAAACAGAAGTTACTCTGGAGTCACTACTTACTGATTTGTAATGAGGGCCCAGGGCTACTAATGTTAACAGAGGAATCCTGTTTAAGAATTTCAATTTCAAACCATTATTAGTTTATAGACAAAACTTGTGTGAACATACTGTATGTCAATAGCCCATAATGTGAATGGTAATTGATTTCCTTGTGAGGAAATCTGATGTTTGGAACTTTTGGTGGCAATGAAATCCAAAACAGTAATGTTTTAATACCGTAATGAATAAGAGGATGTCGTGTATTTAAACACACACACATAGATAGTGTGACACACACTCTGGCCTCTTGTTGACCAGCTCTAGGGAAGGGGGGGGCAAGCATCTGCAGTGGCTGTAATAGGATCACTGATAGATATAATTGCATTAGGGCCCGAGACAGCAAGACGCCCATAGGGTGAATTGCATTAGAATTGCATTAGACCATAGGGTGAATTGCATAAGGATTGCATTAGATCATGAGGGGTTGGGCAAACACACACACTGATCATTAACAGATGTCTCTCCCCTGGCCCCTGGCCCAGCTATCAGAGACCTCTGGGGGTTGGACCCTTATAAACACACACACACACACACACACACACATACACTCTGGCCCCTCCCCTCTTACACGGGGAACAAAACAAGCAGGCTAGGGGGAGAGCGGCCTCTTTTTCACCAGCCCAGCCAGCGGAGAACACATGTATGTATGTATCTGTTTGTAACTCTGATTAAATCGTCCTAAACTCAATAACTGTTCTTTGATTCATAACCAACAATAATTAACTTCATAAGTGGCGAGACTAGCCCCAGGAGATAAATATAGCTTGATCAGATAAGTTATAGTCAAAAGAATCTTGTGTAACGTTAATCTTGTTGGAATAGAAACAAATCTTTCATAATCTTTAAGCCTGGGTTGGTGATATAGGGCCGAATTTGGTAATTCGCTTTTTGTGTAAAATTGTGTTAAGATATTGGTTTGGTAACTAATAGTTATTGTGTTAAGATATTAGTTGTGTAACTAATAGTTATTGTTTGGATGGTATTACGGAATATCGTGAGTGTGTGTGTAAAATTGTGTTGTGTTAAAGTAAATTGGACTGTGTAGTCTGTTTTGTCATTATTGTAAAAGATTATGAAATCAAATCTTCAGAACTGTAGCAGAAGTGTGTCTAAGAAAGAGCAGACGCCATTGTCCTCTGTGTCAACGGAGCAATAACAAGCACGCTCGGGCACGCGCGCAGACACAGAGACCTTCTATTGGAACAGTGAAATGCATATGAGAAAGATTTGGTGTTGGTAACTAATAGTTTAACTGCATTGAAAGATAATCTTGAAATTGTTGTGTCGTGGAGAATGTAATTTGTTTGTGAAAACAAAGTTGTGTTAAGTTATTGTGGAAAAGCAAAGTATATGTTGTAAGCCCACAGGTTTTCCCCCCAGAGGAAAAGACAAGACTCGCCCCTCCCCCTCCTTCTTCCCCTCCTGTTGGTCCGGGCACACATGCACGAGCGTCAGGGCTTGTACACACATTGATTCAAAAATACGGACACGTAGGGGGGTTGCGTGTGATTGTTGCATCACATAGACTGTAGTAATATAAAGATAGAAAGATAGTGAATTGATCATTGGGGTATTTTAAAGTAGTTTAAAGATATTTGTTAGGTTTCATTCACAAGTCTAGTGGAAAGCGGGCGCATGCGCGTTAGCCGGAGCACATTCCATACTAAGGGCGTAGCCCAGCAGAGACTAGAGAACACAGATTCTTTGTCCTCCATTTTTCTTCCTTGCCTTTCATCTCTCTCTGTAAAAAAGTTGTGACTGCAGAATCACGATAATTGACTCCACAGGTTTTAAATCAATGTATATGATGATATAATGAATAATTCTAACTAGTCATTCATTCCTTTCACTTAACAGTTGATTTATTTATAGATTGTAATTAATAATTAATCATTCATTCCTTCCAAATAACAAGTCGATTTCTTTACAGATTGTAATTAATAATTAATCATTCATTCCTTCCAAATAACAAGTCGATTTCTTTACAGGTTATAATTAATATTCGTATTTTACATCTTTTTATTTCAAGTTAAGTTCTTTTTCACAGCTTTTGATTAAAGAATAGCAGAACAGTTTCTATCTGAGGATTAAGCAGTAAAAGGGTTTTTGTAAATCAGTGAATACTTAGGTGTTGACCAGCCTTTGTGATTTAATAATTGTGTTGACCAGAACTGTAATTAGTATTGAATGAGTAATTAAGTGACACATATTCATAAACAATTAGGAAACACATTTAAGTATAAAGTACTTACACAGATATTAGATTTAAGTTAATACTGCACTGACATACACAAGAGGCAAATCTGTTATTCTGAGTTGCAGGGTTCTGTGGGGATGGTTAATACAGTTATATTGGACTAGCATTTGTTTAGCAAATAAGGCAATAGGAAGGTGGGTTGTAAGAAGCGTACACCTTATCTAATATAGAATATTGTCAGCATATTGAGCAAGTAGAATGGGGTCAAATTCAACGAAGCTGTTAAAAGATATTAGTGAACATAGTGGAATGTTGGCTACTTTATCCCCTATGGCTGTAGTGGAAAAAATGAATCCTCTTGTTAGGGAAATTAGCAAAATGTCTACGAAATGGAATAGCCGTTGGGCATACATTGAACAGCCGTGGCCGAAAGAGGGCAGCCTTAATTTACAAATAATTGCAACATTGGAAATACTTATCAATGTGCACAAAGCACATCAAAGAGGAAAGATTAGATCAGAGAAACGCAAGTTAGAGTTAGCTATTTTAGATCTAAAATATGTCATCCACAGACATGTGTCCTGTCTCCAGTCCCCCTCCATATGCTAAGGCACTGGAGGACCATTCCCAGAAGAAGAAGACCAAGAAGGAGCCAAGGGGAAAAGGGGACGACAGGAGTGACGAGGAAGATGACGACAGTGCAGATGAAGGCTACAACGCTCAGGTCAGGAAGATGATAGCCACAGCAGAAAGACACCACAGATGGCTGAAGGAGCAACGAGAAAGGGAGAAAGAGGAAGATTGTCATCGAATGACATCAAATACATTAAAGAACTGTCCAGTGCTGATTCGGGGTAACAAGATGGAATATCATCCGTGGCATCATACAGATCTGTCTGAAGTGATAGAGAAACTCCCCGTTCTTCAAGATGGTGGACACCCGTGGACGAGAGAGGTCGACCTGAGACTGACAGGAACGCAGGCCGCAATGGGAGACCTGAAAAGACTCTTAGCTTTTATTGCAGGATTGGATACAATGCAGGAAATATTGATGAAGGCAGGACTTCATAGATATATCAATACATCAGTGTATGATCCAGAGCTCTTCGCAGCAAACAGAGGCAGGCTGTGGAAGGCAATCAGAGAGACTTACCCTACTCACATTCACCCAGACAATATCATTGTGAAGCCACTGGGGGGAGATGAGAATCCCAGGGGTTTTGTTGCCCGTGTGCACTCTCAATGGAGAAGTGTGACAGGGAAGGACGCTGAAGAATACCTTAGAAAAATCCATAATCAGGGAAAAAATACAAGAAGGGCTTCCTACCCCAGTTAAGGATAAGCTAGCAGAAGTGGTGGGGCTACGACACATGAACAAAGCTGTTTATATAGACCACGTAGCTCATCAAGTTGAGTTATATCGAAAGAATATTCAGATACAGAAGACACAAGACGAAGAATCACTCAGAATATTGACTCATGTGCAATTGACTGAAAGCGAGAGGAACATAGAGGGAGTGCAGGCTTTAGCCCCACAGCAACAGCCACCTGGAGTGCAGACTGCTACTTACCAGTCCTACTCACAGGGGCCACAAGGGGGGTATCCTGCTACTTACCAGTCCTACCCACAGGGGCCACAAGGGGGGTATCCATACCCACAAGGGCCACCAGGGGTGCAAGCGGTTCCATACCAGCCATACAACCAGCCTGGCCAAGGACCACCACCAGGGGGATGGACAGCAGCAGGGAAGGAGATGCTAGAACCATGTTACCAATGCGACCAGAATGGACATCTAGCCTGTACCTGCTACAACAGGCCCCAGGGGGGCGCAGGGGGGAGCCAAGGAGGAGGATATTGGCCTCCTGCTACACCTGCTCCAGGAGTGATGAACCCTTACGGAGGCCCAGCAGCTGGCCTATAGGGGTGCCCGGAAGATCCGAGTGGGAGGTGCCAGCTGGTGGTGACAAAGAAGCCTGAAGACGCCACGCACCTTCCTATGTCTGGAGAATATGTGAAGACAATCAGATTTGAGGGAATTAAACAGCTGATTCCTACAACTGAGCTTGTAGACTTAGAGTACAAGGGACAGAGAGCAACTCTGTCAACACTTGTGTCAGAACACACGCCAACAGGGCTGCTAGGGAAAGATGCTCAATGCCAATTGAACTGTACAGTAAAATGCACACCTGACGGCTGTCAGGTGACGGTGCCATCCGGTGCTCAGATTCCATCGACAGCCAGAGTGATTAAGCATAGAACAGACCTACAAGCTTTGCCTTTAAAGGGAGCTGATATAGAATATTGGGTTGATGGGTCTTGTTACCGGGTAGGAGAAACTTTGTGCGCTGGGTATTCCTTAGTTAAAGCACAGAATTCAAAGTTTATTGTAGAACAGGCTGAGGCAGTTCCTCAGCCTTGCTCAGCTCAGTTGGCTGAGTTGATTGCCCTCACAGAAGCATGCAACTTGGGAACCGGACGGAGAGTGACAGTGTACACCGACTCTGCCTATGCACATAATGTTTGTCATTTTAATGGAGCTGTATGGAGGGGGCGGGGTTTTAAGAGAACTGATGGTACGCCTATACAGCATCACGCACAGATCATGAAGCTGTTACAAGCCATGATGAAGCCAAAGGAATTAGCCATAGTGAAGTGTGCCACACACAGGTCTGACTCATCACATGTCACACAAGGTAACAGGGCTGCAGAGGATGCAGCCAAAGCCATTACAGGAGCAGACAAGGCAGGTAAAGGTCTTCTGGTCACACATGAAAAGCAATTACAGGGCATGGTCACACTTGAGGATTTATTGATGTTACAGAGTAGAGTAACTACGTTAGACAAGAACGTTTGGCTAGCAAGGGGGGCAAGTCAGGATGACACAGGTCTATGGAGGAATCATGAGGGGTTGGTTGTAGCACCCTCAGATTTAATATGCATGTTAATACGGGAAGCTCATGGATTAGCACATGTGGCTAGGGGGGAGGTAAGACGCAAGATCACCAAGGAATATGGGTTTTGGAGTCCATATTTGATGGAACAGATTGACCATGCTTTAGGTCAATGTGGGGTCTGTTGGAGAAACAACATCAGAGTGGGTACACCAGTGGTGTCTGGGCATATCCCTACCCCAATAGGGCCACGGGTGGTGGACAGGGGGGTGGATGTACAGAGTAGGCAGGATGTTGTGCCAACAGGTGCCGAGGTCCCCAGAGAACCTGAGAAGGAGGAGCTACGACGAGATGCTGTGGTGTTGCCAGAGCCAGTGGCAATGCCAGCGTTACAGCCAGTGATATTACCGGCAATGCCTGAAGCCGAGGGGACAGTGGAAAGCTGTCCAGATGCCAATAAACCAGAAACCAACGAAGCAGAGAGTGTTGACAGTCTGGAGGTCCAGCCTGGGGGTGTCCAAAGCCTGGACACCTGTGCTACTGGGGATGCTGGCGAGTGCCTGCATCATGCTTCAGATGATGCTGAGGGCGACTCCCCAGACCTTGATCAGTGTGGGAGGGGACCAGGCGGCTGCCTGAACCTCAATGACACTGACGGACGACGACCAGTTAGGAAAAGATTAAAGACTATGAATAGGGTAGTGAAGCAGCAGATCAAAGGGAACGACGGGAATGGACAGCAGATAATAGCATGGCTGGAAACGGTCTTAGGGGCATGGGAAACTTATTTTGCTAAGATAGGAGCACCTATTATAGCAGACATGATTTTTGACTTTCTTAGGAGACAGGGCCTCATTGACTGTTTTTGGAAAATCAGTCACTCAGTCCACGTTGATGAACTTTTCAGAAGACTAGTCCTCACCTGAGGTGAAGATCTATGCATTAATGCATTCCCTTTGTCCTATGCTTACTGTTGGAGAATTATGTGTTATGATAACGGAATGTCATTATTTGTGTATTGTTTGTTTGTTTCTATATCGTGTGATTGATGTCGGTTGTGGAGTGATGTAATGGTTACGCGACAATGGAAGCTCCTGACTATGAAAGTGTTATCAATCTGAGACAGCGGTAAAGGCTGTTCTCCAACTGGGGTCATGTGCTAGTAACCTCTGACCCTGCCGCTTCGAGGACGAGGGAGACATCGGTCGTTGGAAATTTCTGTATCTCAGTTTTTGTATTATGCATGATGAACTGTGTTTGGTTTAATTGTGATTGTTATTTACAAGATTCTTTTTATTATTGGTTGTTTTCTATTTTTTGTATGTGTTATCTTTGGTTCCTAGTACTGGTCCTGGGTTGGTCTGTGTTATTGTGCTTCTTGTGTTATGGGTTGATGTAGTTTTTCTGTCTGTTGTTTAGTTTCGGAACACCCTCTGGGTGTTCCGAGGGGGGCTGTGTCGTGTATTTAAACACACACACATAGATAGTGTGACACACACTCTGGCCTCTTGTTGACCAGCTCTAGGGAAGGGGGGGGCAAGCATCTGCAGTGGCTGTAATAGGATCACTGATAGATATAATTGCATTAGGGCCCGAGACAGCAAGACGCCCATAGGGTGAATTGCATTAGAATTGCATTAGACCATAGGGTGAATTGCATAAGGATTGCATTAGATCATGAGGGGTTGGGCAAACACACACACTGATCATTAACAGATGTCTCTCCCCTGGCCCCTGGCCCAGCTATCAGATACCTCTGGGGGTTGGACCCTTATAAACACACACACACACACACACACACATACACTCTGGCCCCTCCCCTCTTACACGGGGAACAAAACAAGCAGGCTAGGGGGAGAGCGGCCTCTTTTTCACCAGCCCAGCCAGCGGAGAACACATGTATGTATGTATCTGTTTGTAACTCTGATTAAATCGTCCTAAACTCAATAACTGTTCTTTGATTCATAACCAACAATAATTAACTTCAAGGACCAATGAGTAAGATTAAATAGAGCTGTGCATTTATTTTGAAAACATAGAAGGTCTTATTTGGCCATCAGATGTTTCTTGGTGTTTTTCTCCGGTCTGAGGAGGATGATGAAACATTTGGGAGCGAAGATGCAGAGCAGCAGCCCATAACTGGAGGCCAGGATGGCGAAGATCTCCACAGCAACCGTGTATTTCCCCGGGGAGCTGACATAAGCCGGCACGAAGGCCACCCACACAGCACAGAAGATCAGCATGCTGAAGGTGATGAGCTTGGCCTCGTTGAAGTTGTCAGGGAGTTTCCTGGCCAGGAAAGCCAGGAGGAGGCAGAGGGAGGCCAGCAGGCCGATGTAGCCCAGGACCAGAGAGAAGCCAGCCACAGAACCCACAGCACACTCCAGGACCACCCTGGACCCCCGACCCTCTCTATCCCCTCTCTCAGCAGGCTGAGGTGGGGCGAGGCACAGCCACAGCACACAGATTAGAACCTGGGGAAAAAATGGAGTGCATCATTACAGTTTTTTCTCGAACGATTGGAGGAAACTGGAGTTCCCTGGAGTTCTCATGCCCACAGCAATAACATAGCCTACATAGAGCACAATAATATTAAGTTCAGTAATTTCTCATTGCAAGAAAGACAATGATCAGCACCTGTATCAGGGTGCAGAGGGAGATGCCCACCCTCTGCTGAGCCGGGCCAAAGTAGCGCATCATGTTTTCTCCAGGCAGGGTGGCCCGGAAGGCCACCAGAACCACCACAGTGCGGCTGAGCAGGCAGGAGATACAGAGCACGAAACTGATCCCAAACAGAGTGTGTCTCAGCATACAGGACCAGACCACCGGCCGGCCAATGAAAGCCAGCGCACACAGGAAGCACAGCTTGAGTGACAGCAGGAGTAGGAAGCTCAACTCAGAGTTGTTAGCGCGCACCTAGAATGAGGCAAGGAGGGGTTACAGTGATGTCACCGATCCCAGTCTTAAAATGTGTGAGCAAGTTGGAACTCCCAGTGACTGAAATAAAATAAAACAATGAGACATGTGACTTCCATGTATAATTCCATGCTTCGTTCGTGAAGATTAATTTAATTGCAAACATTTAAACGCAAATCTTAAAAATGAAGTGAAGACACACACAAGAACACTTGATATACACTACCGTTCAAAAGTTTGGGGTCACTTAGAAATGTCCTTATTTCTATAAGAAAAGCACTGTTTTTTCAATGAAGATAACATTAAATTAATCAGAAATACACTATACAAATGGAAAATTACTATTCTAGCTGCAAACCTCTGTTTTTTAATGGAATATCTACATAGGTGTATAGAGGCCCATTTCCAGCAACCGTCACTCCAGTGTTCTAATGGTACATTGGGTTTGCTAATCGCGTTAAAATGGATGATTAGAAAAACCTTGAAAAACCTTGTGCAATTACGTTAGCACAGCTGAAAACGGTTTTGCTGGTTAGAGAAGCTATACAAATGGCCTTCCTTTGAGTTAGTTGAGTATCTGGAGCATCACATTTGTGGGTTCGATTATACTCTCAAAATGGCCAGAAAAAGAGAACTTTCATATGAAACTCGACAGTCTATTCTTGTTCTTAGAAATGAAGGCTATTCCATGTGAGAAATTGCCAAGAAACTGAACATTTCCTACAACGGTGTGTACTCCTCCCTTCAAAGAACAGCACAAACAGGCTCTAACCAGAGTAGAAAGAGAAGTGGGAGGCCCCGGTGCACAACTGAGCAAGAAGACAAGAACATTAGAGTCTCTAGTTTGAGAAATAGACGCTTCACAGGTCCTGAACTGGCCAGTGTAAACGTCTACAGTGAAGAGGCGACTCCGGGATGCTGGCCTTCTAAGCAGAGTGGCAAAGAAAAATCCATATCTGACACTGGCCAATAAAAGGAAAAGATTAATATGGGCAAAGGAACACAGACATTGGACAGAGGAAGATTGGAAAAAAAGTGTTATGGACAGACAAATCGAAGTTTGAGGTGTTTGGATCACACAGAAGAACATTTGTGAGACGCAGAACAAGTGAAAAGATGCTGGAAGAGTGCCTGACGCCATCTGTCAAGCATGGTGGAGGTAATGTGATGGTCTGGGGCTGCTTTGGTGCTGGTAACGTGGGAGATTTGTACAAGGTAAAAGGGATTTTGAATAAGGAAGGCTATCACTCAATTTTGCAACGCCATGCCATACCCTGTGGACAGCACTTGATTGGAGCCAATTTCCTCCTACAACACGACAATGACCCAAAGCACACCTCCAAATTATGCAAGAACTATTTAGGGAAGAAGCAGGCAGCTAGTATTCTGTCTGTAATGGATGGCTAGCGGAGTCACCAGATCTCAACTCCATTGAGCTGTGGTGGGAGCAGCTTGACCGTATGGTACGCAAGAAGTGCCCATCAAGCCAATCCAACTTGTGGGAGGTGCTTCAGGAAGCGTGGGGTGAAATTTCTTCAGATTACCTCAACAAACAGCTAGAATGCCAAAGGTCTGCAATGCTGTAATTGCTGCAAAGGGAGCATTCTTTGACGAAAGCAAAGTTTGAAGGACAAAATAAAAATCATTATTTCTAACCATGTCAATGTCTTGACTATATTTTCTATTCATTTTGCAACTCATTTGATAAATAAAAGTGTGAGTTTTCATGGAAAACACGAAATTGTCTGGGTGACCCCAAACTTTCGAACGGTAGTGTATATCTTAGCTCTGTTTTTTCCATTCTAGGCCTTCTCTTACCAGTGGTGTGTGTCTGTGCCAAAAGAAGGTGGCAAGAACAGCAGTTGTGAGTGTCGCGCCGGCAACAGAGATGACAGCCAAGACAACACCCATGGTGTCACTGAAGGACAGGAAGTCAATCTGCTGAGGAACACAGGCCGTACGGTCGCGGTTGGACCAGAAACGCTCCGGACACCTGCTGCACTCCACCGATCCTGAGAGAGGAGGAGGAGGGTAAGTGGAATTTGTGGTAGAATTGGATTTGAGAAATCAAAAGAACAGTTCAAATCAGATAGAACAAAATGTACACAATGGAATGCTTCCATATTGTCTTTTAACTTTGCTCTCAGTACCAAGTTAATTGGTGAAATCTTTCTAATTTTTCTAAGACTGGAATTCTGCAGGGGTACTTCTCAGTCCTTTCTTGAATGACTCTTCAGTGGTACAGCACCTGTCTCATTGCTGATCTCTCCCTCAGCGCAGGGCAAACAGTCGAAGCAGCACACTGGCCTCCCTTTCTGCACCGCCTTCCAGGTGCCAGGGGGACAGGGAGTACTGCACACTGACACAGGCACCTAATTGGGGGGGGGGGGGTCATCATTAGCACTGCTAATTACACATTTAGACAGTACATTCAGCACATTTAGTGGTGACACACACACACACACAGGCTGGCTCTGGAGGCCCCTCAGGACTATATGAGGAAGCTGACAACACAAATATTGAACATCTCGACGTATCAGAATGACAGGCCGACATCGTAGATCTGTCCTCTGATGTTTATTTTCTACTTTTTTTTTTTTTTTACTGTAGTAGTCTTTACACTGCGTCTGCCTAAGAAAGATCAACTCCAGCAGTTTTACCTCATCCCCACCGCCACCGCCCCAAAACGTTCTCTCCGTATCCATGTGAAACTGGCCGTCAGGTCCCCCAGAGGACACAAAATGGCCGACCTGGACAAACTCCGCCGTGCCCTTTTGGGTCACGTGCCAGTTGATGATGTCATAAGTGGCAGGAGGGTCTCCATTGTGGTCAAAATGCAAAGGTTCCCCTACAGGTGTGGTAAAGTTTACCCCCCTCAAGTAGTGGACAATCTGCAAGAGGAAAAGGGTTTGGAAACAAGATGAAGAATTTCCTTGGTTGGTAAAAACTATTTTAAAATAATGCTTAAGTCAAATAGGTCATATTGTACAAGGACTGTCTTTACTCTCACCTGACTGGGTTGAAGCTTCCTGACATCTGGACACTGGCCGTTGTAGAAGGGTCCCTCCCCTGGTTGGCAGGCCAGCATGTCCTGTATAGCATGAGCAATGGCATACACTGCCTTATACACGTTATAGGTGGCTCTCAACTGGGACACTTCCGCATATAGACTCTCCCCCTCACCTGTTCATGTCGAAAAAAGATTTTAAAAACTCAGCACTAGGGACAAGCCAAGTCACACAACAATACCAACACACACCAAAGAATGTTCCATCCGTGACCTAAAAGTGTCACACCTATGACTTCTGACCCTGAACACTGTTGTCTTGATGATGTGGTCATGCCAAGGTCAAGCCCAAGGGAGCACCCAAACAGCTTTTCCCAGAATTCCCTCAGAAAAGGGTCATGCTTTTGTGATGCACCGTCAGGATGCAGACGTGTCAGGAATGTGCCCAGGCCGGGAATGTAGGCTTTCCGCAGGGCGAATCCGATGGTCCCTGCCAGTGTTGCGAGATTCTGAGGGGCAGAGAGCTTGGTGTAGGTGACCCAGGCCTCGGTGGCGATCCACTGCCTATCTGTCATATTCTGACGGACCACCTCCTCCAGCAGAGCCTGGGGATAGGATGAGAGGAGCATAAAGATACCTATAGGTAGAATATGTATATGTGAAATATGCAAATGTGAAGAAATTATAATATACATATATATATATATATAAATATAGTATTATAATAACAAAGTACCAAAGTTGCTCATAGACTGAGGGTGACCTGTGATAAGGGAGCTCACCAGTGCGTCCTGTGGGATAGTGAATGTCACCACGACTCTGGCAGACGATTTGCGAATGGTGTCGACAATCCTTCTGATCCTGCTCTGTGATTGGACCTAGGGATGAGAGAGGTCAGAGAGAGAGAGAGAGAGAGAGAGAGTCCAACAAAAGCGAGGGTGGTTAAAGAGCAAGTCAAAGGGAGGAGGAGAGAGAATCCATTTTAATTCGGGAGATGAGAGAAAGACACAAAGAGACAGCATCACATGGTACCTTGGGGATGACCTCAGAGTAGGCGACACACACCCCTGATCCACGGAGCTCTTCCAGAAGCATTTGAAGACCAAACCTGCCATAGTCATCATCCCCGCACACCAGTCCCACCCAGGACCAGCCCAGCAGACGCAGCAGCCTGGCCATGCCCCTCGCCTGGAAGGCATCGCTGGGCACGGTCCGAAAGAATGAGGGGTACCTCCAGCTGTCACTCAAACATGCACAGGAGGCAAAGTAACTTACCTGGACAAGGACAGAGAGGAGAACAAAAATAGTACAGCACCAGTACAGCGGTACAGAGTGTGTAAAAAGACCCTGGTGAGGTGGGGGATGGATAATTTGAATGTGTTAACGAGTGGGAGGGGGAGAGGGAGATGCTGCCATAGAAAAAGAGAGAGAAAAGAGCGTCACTGTAATGGTGAACCAATAAATAATCCACAGCATTGCCTCACCATGGGAATCTCAAAGACCCCCAGGGTCTGTGCCACTACGATGGAGGCTGACGACCGGGCGTCTCCGACAATGACAGGCACCTCAGGGGCCGAGCCACACTCTGTGCCCGACACAGAGGCTTCTTGGCCAGTCACCATGGCCAGGGCTGCCCCCAGGGTGGTGCTCTCTGCCAGGCAGGAATCAGCAGCCAAGTACCCCAAGGTGAGGTTAGGTAGGAGGGCAGGGTTACGGTTAATCTCCTCCACCGCAAAGATCATGGTCTGGACCCAGCGGTACGCACGCTGGTTGAACCTGAGGTGGAAGAGAGAGAACGAGAGAAAGAGATTGAGAAGCAGAAATGGAGAAGAGGAGACAGATTAAGAGAGACGGGGAGAAATCACTTTGAATGTAAAATGAATATCAGAGAAAAGGGACAAGGGTGATTTCAGATATTAAAACACACATACTGTTAGACACTCCATACAACTGAATATACTGTCCCCATGCATGCAGAACAATTTGGTCCACATGTAAATTAACTCACTTTGTACAGGTATCATTCCCCTCCATGTTTCTGAACTCAAACTGTGGTGCCGGTGCTCTTAAATGGACAGGGAACAGACCTCCAACCACCACATCTCCTGCCTGATAAATGCTGCCTGAGACAGGCTTAGCCATGAGGCGACAGGGCCTCCCTCCACCCAGCCCCTGGGAACCACCCACCCCATGGAGCGAGCACAGCAGCCACAGCCAGCCAGAGAGGCACAATGCCTGGGGAGAGAGCTGACTGAGAGCAGACAGAGAACCACTCAACTGGAGGACAGAATTGAATACAAAGGCATAAACACAGTTCGCTGGTATTCGCTGATGTGGAAAAGTAGCCATGACCTGAAGAGATAGATGACAGAAACATGGTTAGAAAGAACAAGCAAAAATCAATCAACACTCATTGGCCAGACATTTACAAACAGTGAGATAGATAATCGTATAATGAAATGGTTGACATTCATCCAAATATAAAATTAGTAATTAGTATTCACAAATATTCAGTAATGTTAATAGGCCCAAATAGGAATCAAACCCACAGCTCCGATGTAGCTAACACCAGACACCATCCAACTTGTGAGTGAGACCGAGCATCAGAGATGGATAGGCGTCAATATCCAGTGGAGACTGCGGCATCTACACACAACCGATACCAGATAGAAAGAGGAGAAATTAGGTGTGGGCAGTGGCATGTCCAGCCAGATAGATAAACAGATAGATAGAGAGAAAGAGAGAAAGGGGCAGCTGCTGATATAGAGAGAGAATTGCCCCCGGCTAAAAAGACAACCACATGGCCATTAGTGGGGGCATGCAGTGGCAGGTGGGCCAATTGAGGTTGTAATTGGAGGACTGTGGTAGTCAAGGGGAGAGTAATTGGGGAAAGCCCATGTGAGCTAGATGTAATAGGACTGACGGCCCCAAAAGAAGCCCTGGAGAGACTGAGAAAAATAGTATCTGTTATTCAATAACATTGATTGACTTTAATACACAGTCTACAGTTCATGTTGTTTTTCCTTATGTAATTAATAGAACATTCTGTTTGAAGCACACTGGGGGGTTGGGCTGGATGTGGAGAGAGGGTTGGATGTGGTGAGAGGGGTGGATGTGGAGAGAGGGTTGGAGAGAGGGGGCGGTGTACCCCCAGTGGAATATGTTTGTGAATGTTTTTTTTTTTAGCATAACGAGCAACGGAACACACCCACGCAGAGAGAGAGGGAGAGCGGGGGGGCGGGGAGTGATGAGGGAATCATGTTGGTTGATGTGTCTGGGTGGCTGTTAACACTAGAAGAGCTGTGAGGGGTCATGGTGTGCACTCGATCAAATTTCAGGACCCTCCTTTCATGACTTTTCCTAGATTTGTGCGTTTGTGACGGAGATGCCGTCACGACCTGCCGACATTTCTCTCCCAGGCAGACACCGAAAAACGAATGCATGCGTTTGTTACTAGTAGGCTAGATTACTGTAATGCTCTCCTGACAGGTCTCCCCCAAAAAATTATTAGTAGACTACAAATGGTTCAGAATGCTGCTGCTCGTGTCCTTACTAGGACCAAACGAAGAGCGCACATCACACCTGTCCTGAGATCACTACACTGGCTCCCTGTCAGTTATAGAATAGACTTTAAGATCCTTTTACTAGTCTACAAATCACTCCATTGCGACGCGCCCAAATACATGGTGGACATGCTCATAAGCTAGACCCTAGCTAGACATGCACACCAGCTAGACCCCTAAGGTCTAGTGGCACGGAACTTCTAATAGTGCCAGAGGCTAGGACTAAGAGATTTGGAGGATCAGCTTTTAGCATATACAGTATGCTCCTAGATTGTGGAACACCCTACCTGAGGGCCTGAGGTTGTCTAAAACTCAGGAAATGTTTAAGCGAGACCTTAAAACCTACTTATTCAATGTCGCCTTTTGTTACTAAGGGAGACATTGGACATTATAGAACTAGGATCACTATGCTATTACGCCATACTCGTGCTTTGAGATCTTGTGTTGACAGGAAAAAGGACCTGGGTGCTGATGAGGCACTGTCAGCTCCCAGTAGCACCTAGAGCAGTACCAGAACCGGTACCAGGATGTACCTGGACCACCATCAGGTTGTATTGCTGTCATCTTTATTGTGTTGTTGCATCATAACTGCGCTTGAGATTCACTTTTGGCAGGACCTGTGCCCATGCTGGATGCAGAACGATGCAGATATAACACTACATTTATGGACAGTGTGTACGCCGATAATATGCAAGGAACTTTTCCTGGATACATGGTGTACAGGTTTTTCGCCCTTGCTTGCTTGCTATGCGCCGGTGGTCCTTGGGCCTCCCCTTGGGGGCCCTCCACCGCCCCGTGTGCCTGGTCTATTCCGCCGCCGGGGCACCTGCTTGGCCGTCCTTGTGCGGGGCCTTTATGGTCTGTGCTTGCTTGGCTGGGCCGGGTGTGCTGGTGGTGGGGCGGGCTGGGTGTTTGGGGCGGCGGGGGTCCACCGCTGGGTGCTGGTAGGCAAACGTGCTAGTAGTCGCTCTATGTGTAGAGGACTGCAAGGGAATTTTCCTGGCTACATTGTGTACAGGTTTTTACTTTTGCCTGCTTGCGGCTCTGTCAGTATGTGAAGCGCATTGAGTTGCATCTTGAAATGCGCTATACAAATCAAAAAAGTATTTGATTTGAACATTTGCCTGACTCCACTGATACATCTGTATGTGTAGGATTAAATGTTAGAGTGTTTTGTAGTTTACATAACTTTTGTCTTTATCCGTTTTCTCCTAACGGTTATGAGAATGTAGACAGAGAGCAAGAGCCTGAACCGCTGATTAGCAGTGCTGTAGTTGACCATTGCCAAGGCAACCAGTCAGCTCACAGGTTGTAAAACGTCATTATGTAAACAAAGAGAATGAATGAGAGGGATTATATCGTTAATGTGATTGTGTGACTGAAGGGAATAAGATAATTGTTAACTCAACTAAAATGAGTTGGCAGTTAATACATGAACTAGTTGTTACGGCTGGGCCTTCACACACGCCCTCCCCCGCCCCCACAGCTCGAGCACCCGCCCCCACAACTCGAGCACAGCGTGCTCTCCGCCGCAGCTGAGGCTTGTCCCCCTAATTAGATCTTCAGCCAAACCTGCACACCTGTCTCCACTCCCAATCAACCCTCTGTCTACATCTACCCTGGATTTCTACTCACTCATCGTCAGTTCTTCCCTAAGAATGACCTGGCAAGTATCCTCTGTGACTAGTCGTGAACTTTGCTCTCGTGCCTAACTTTGTGATTCGTTTATATCTTATGTACTGGCCTACCGTGGAGACTTACCCTGTTTTTCTGTTCCTCCACAGCCCACGCCAACCACTACCGCCAGCCCGCCAGGTTGAAACCCCCGGACTCATCCTTTCAGTTTTTCCACTGTAAATAAATACCCTACGGGGCTTCACAGTATTCTGCCTCCGTTGTCGTGTCTCTCAATCCCCACCTACCACCAGCCCAGCCAGGTTCTCTGTCACCCTCTCCTGGCAGGGGCAGAACCTCACGGTCGAGGCCATCATTGACTCGGGAGCAGACGAGAACTTCATGGACGCCCAGCTGGCCCGCTCAGCTGCCATTCCCCTCGTTGCCCTCGAGACCCCCCTCTCCGTCTCAGCCCTAGACGGACACAGCCTGGGGCCTCTCACCCACCGCTCTACACCCCTCTCCTTGACCGTCTCTGGGAACCATGTGGAGCAGATTCGGTTCTACATCCTCAAGACCCCCCAGTCCCCGCTCATCCTGGGACGACCGTGGCTCGAGCTCCACATTCCCCATGTCAGCTATGGTGAGGGACGTATCCTGAGCTGGAGTACCGCATGTTACGCCCGGTGCCTCCGTGCCGCCCATACCCCCTCATCGCCTCTGCGACCGCCTCCGGCTCCCCCTGACCTCTCCTCCATCCCAGAGGTCTACCACGACCTCGGAGAGGCCTTCAGCAAGGAGCGTGCTCGCACCCTGCCCCCTCACCGGCCCTACGACTGTGCCGTCGAGCTCCGCCCTGGCAACAAACTTCCAGTCAGTCGCCTCTACAACCTTGCCCCCCCGGAGAAGGCAGCCATGGACACCTACATCTCCGACTGTCTGGCTGAGGGGCTCATCCGTCCATCACACTCCCCGGTGGCAGCTGGGTTTTTCTTCGTTAAGAAGAAGGATGGAACCCTCAGGCCATGCATTGACTACCGTGAGCTCAATGCCATCACCGTCCGGAACACCTATCCTCTCCCCCTCATGAGCTCCAACTTTGAGCCCCTCCTGGGGGCCACCATCTTCACTAAGCTGGACCTCCGGAACGCCTACCATCTGGTCCGGATTCGTGAGGGCGACGAGTGGAAGACGGCGTTCAAGACCCCCCGTGGCCACTATGAGTATCTCGTCATGCCTTTCGGTCTCACTAACGCCCCCTCTGTCTTTCAGGCCCTCATGAACGACGTCCTCAGGGACATGCTGGACATCTTTGTCGTCCTCTACTTAGATGACATCTTAGTATTCTCCAGGAACCCTGAGGAGCACATCCAACATGTCCGCCTAGTCCTCCAGCGCCTACTGGAGAATCGCCTTTTTATTAAGGCTGAGAAATGCTCTTTCCACACTCACTCTGTGGAGTTCCTGGGTCTCATCGTGGAGGGTGGGTTGACTCGCCCTGACCCCAAGAAGACTCAGGCCGTCGTCGAGTGGGGCCAACCTACCACCCGGAAACAGCTGCAGTCCTTCCTCGGCTTTGCCAACTTTTACCGGCGATTCATCCGGGACTTCAGCCGGGTAGCCGCCCCCCTCACTGCCCTCACCTCCCCCCTGCGCCAGTTCACATGGACACCTGCAGCCAGCGCGGCCTTCAGTGAACTGAAGAGGCTCTTCACCTCGGCGCCGGTCCTGATAAACCCAGACCCCTCTAGGCCCTTCATTGTGGAGGTGGACGCCTCAGACACAGGCGTCGGTGGTGTGCTCTCTCAACAGTCGGAGGAACAGACCGTGCACCCCTGCGCCTTCTACTCCCGTCGTTATACCTCCGCCGAGGCCAACTATGACATCGGGAACCGCGAGCTGCTGGCGGTGGTGGAGGCGTTCCACGAGTGGCGGCACTGGCTGGAGGGCGCAGAGCACCCCTTCACCGTCTGGTCGGACCATAAGAACCTGACCTACATCAAGTCGGCCAGGCGGTTGAACTCCCGTCAGGCACGCTGGGCCCTGTTCCTCGGGCGGTTCAACTTCCTCCTCACGTTCCGTCCGGGCTCCCTGAACGCCAAGGCGGACTCCCTTTCTCGACTCCATGCTGCAGAGGAGGAACCCACCACTCCTGACACCATCGTTCCATCCTCCCGGGTCGTTGGAGTGGTCACCCTGGAGATCGAGGCGGTGGTCAGAGCTGCACAGCGCACCCAGCCAGATCCCCGACCGGGGTCCCCCGGCCGTCTCTTCGTCCCGGACGCCGTCAGGACCAAGGTGATGCAGTGGGGCCACACCAGCCGCTTCGCCTGCCATCCTGGGGCCCTACGCACACTGTCCTTCCTGCGCCGGCGGTTCTGGTGGTCCACCATGGCCGCGAACGTCAGGGAGTTCGTCTCGGCCTGCCCTACCTGCGCTCGCAGCAAGGCATCCCACCGGCCGCCTTCAGGACTGCTGCGGCCTCTACCCGTGAACGGTCGACCGTGGTCCCACCTCGCCATGGACTTCGTGACCGGCCTTCCCCCGTCTCTAGGCAACACGGTCATCCTTACCATTGTGGACCGCTTCTGCAAGTCTGTGCGGTTGGTAGCTCTGGCAAAGCTACCGACCTCGGCGGAGACGGCGGAGCTACTCACCACCCACGTCTTCCGCCTTTACGGGCTTCCCCAGGATGTGGTTTCCGACCGTGGCCCCCAGTTCACGTCCAAGGTGTGGCAGGCCTTCTGTTCTGGGATTGGGGCCACGACCAGCCTCTCCTCCGGCTACCATCCCCAGACCAATGGGCAGGCGGAGAGAGCCAACCAGAGCCTGGAGTCGGCACTCCGCTGCATGTCCTCCCTCCATCCATCCTCCTGGAGCAAGGACCTACCCTGGGTGGAGTACTCTCTAAACGCCATGGTAAATGAAGCCACCGGCCGGTCCCCCTTCGAGTGCTCCTTGGGGTACCAGCCACCCCTGCTTTCTACCCAGGAGGGCGAAGCGTCGGTACCATCGGTCCAGGCACACCTCCTTCGCTGTCGTCGGGTCTGGACCTCCGTACGCTCGGCCTTGCTTCGGGCCACCGCCCGAACTACCCGAAGCGCCAACCGTCGTCGCACTCCAGCTCCTGTATACCAGGTGGGCCAGAGGGTTTGGCTCTCCACGGCGGATCTCCCCCTCAATGTCCCCTCCCGGAAGTTGGCGTCGAGATACATCGGCCCCTACGCCATCGACCGGGTCATCAACCCCGCTGCCATCCGGCTGGTCCTCCCTCACTCCCTCCGTCGGATCCACCCGGTGTTCCACGTCTCCCGGGTTAAGCCCCATGTCGCCAGCGACCTGATGCCACCAGCCCCTGCACCGCCCCCTCCTCAGTTGGTGGATGGCCACCCCCAGTGGGCGGTAAGGAAAATCCTCAGGGTTCGTCGCTGTGGCCGGGGTTTCCAGTACCTGGTGGACTGGGAAGGATATGGCCCAGAGGAACGGAGCTGGATTCCCCGGTCCCAGATCATGTCCCCAGTCCTCCTCAGGGACTTCTATCGGGCCCACCCGGATGCTCCGGGCCGGTCGCCAGGAGGCTCCCCCTCGGGGGGGGGTCCTGTTACGGCTGGGCCTTAACACACGCCCTCCCCCGCCCCCACAGCTCGAGCACCCGCCCCCACAACTCGAGCACAGCGTGCTCTCCGCCGCAGCTGAGGCTTGTCCCCCTAATTAGATCTTCAGCCAAACCTGCACACCTGTCTCCACTCCCAATCAACCCTCTGTCTACATCTACCCTGGATTTCTACTCACTCATCGTCAGTTCTTCCCTAAGAATGACCTGGCAAGTATCCTCTGTGACTAGTCGTGAACTTTGCTCTCGTGCCTAACTTTGTGATTCGTTTATATCTTATGTACTGGCCTACCGTGGAGACTTACCCTGTTTTTCTGTTCCTCCACAGCCCACGCCAACCACTACCGCCAGCCCGCCAGGTTGAAACCCCCGGACTCATCCTTTCAGTTTTTCCACTGTAAATAAATACCCTACGGGGCTTCACAGTATTCTGCCTCCGTTGTCGTGTCCTTGAGCCCCCTCACCACCGTGGCTTAACACTAGTAAAGCCACTGAGGACCAGCCGACTCACTATTGTGTTTTCCATATTTTATTGATTTGTAATGAGGGCCCAGGGCTTCTAATGTTAACAGAGGAATCCTGTTGAATAATTTAAATTTCAAACCATTATTAGTTCATAGACAACACTTGTGTGAACATACTGCATGTCAATTGCCACATGAATTGTATACTGTGTGTAAACAACAGGTCCTAATTGTGACAGGGTCTGGTTAAGTCCTCAATTAGGGCCATGTCATTTTTCAGTTTTTTCCAGATTATGAATTAAGGAAATCTGATGTTTGGAACTGTTGGAGGCCATGATAGCCAACACAGCAGTGTTTTAATACCCTAATGCAGCGGTTCCCAACCTGTGGGCCGCGGCCCACTGGTGGTCCGCGAGAGTACTGCAAGTGGGCCGCCAAATCATGGGCAAATTTATTTATTTTTTGTTACAAAAAACATTTTAATTTAAAAAAGATAAAACATCTTGGATTGAACAGCCTTGGTCGTATTGTGTGTGGTGTGCGCCGAAATTTCCATCCGAAAAGAAGAAGTCAGCTCGCTTCTTGATTGGCTACATTCTCTGGAAGAGCTGTACAACACACGCTGTCTCAGGAAGGCCTCCAAGATCTCCAGAGACCCAACCTACCCTGGGTACGAACACTTTACCCGGCTGCCCTCGAAAAGGCGGTACAGGACCATGGCCGCAAGGACAAACAGACTGAAGCACAGCTTCTACCCCAGGGCCATCCAGGCCCTGAACACAGCAAAGACCTAGGTTCTGGGCCCTGGACAGTCTGGACGGATTGATGGCAGCTGCTGGACTGAAAAAAATCAGGTGTAGTGCTGAGGCACAAATATGTACATTTCTAGCCTGCAAACTGCGACACTTCAAATGAATGTGCAATAACACTATGTGCAATACGACAACCCTAGTCGTCTATCTGTACAGTATAGTATAGTGGATAGTGTACATAGCCTTTATTTATGTAAACCAGCTCCTTCCCTTCTTGTGTTTTTGTTTTGTTTTTAGTTGTTGTTTTTTTCTTTCCTAGCACCAGGGGAGCCACCCCTCCTAAATTTCGTTGTTTGGTACCTGTACTATAGCAATGACAATAAAGACCATTCATTCATTCATTCCATCCCGGACTCGCGAACAGGGTTGCCAAATGGGATCGACATTTTCCACCCTAACCACAGTCTAAAACCGCTAATTCCACCCCAAAAAAACGAGCCCATCTGGCAACCCTAGTCGGGAGTCGGGAGTTGCCCACACACATAAGGATGTTTGGTCGTAAATATTGAACACATGACATTTACGATCTTGGTATTTGATCACCTGCTATATAAAACATCGCCGCTCGGCTTTAATGGTTCAACCGCATTTTTTTTTATTTTTTTGGCCACACTCCCTCTAGTCTTTGGTGAAATTACGTTGTTGTTTTGAGCGCTTGTGCGCGTTTCATGCGCGTGCACGCGGGGAAAAAAATCGCGCGCTGCTGAGTGGGCCGCGAATACTGGAGAGATCTGTAAAGTGGGCCGTGAGTACTAAAAGGTTGGGAACCGCTGCCCTAATGAATACGAGGACCAATGAGTGACCACCACCAAGGAGTGAAATGAAATAGAGCTGTGCATTTATTTAGAAACCTCAGAAGGTCTTATTTGGCCATCAGATGTTTCTTGGTATTTTTCTCCGGTCTCAGGAGGATGATGAAACATTTAGGAGCAAAGATGCAGAACAGCAGCCCATAACTGGAGGCCAGGATGGCGAAGATCTCCACTGCAACCGTGTATTTCCCCGGGGAGCTCACGTAGGCGGGCACGAAGGCCACCCACACGGCACAGAAGATCAGCATGCTGAAGGTGATGAGCTTGGCCTCGTTGAAGTTGTCAGGGAGTTTCCTGGCCAGGAAGGCCAGGAGGAGGCAGAGGGAGGCCAGCAGGCCGATGTACCCCAGGACCAGAGAGAAGCCAGCCACCGAACCCACAGCACACTCCAGGACCACCCTGGACCCCCGACCCTCTCTATCCCCTCTCACAGCAGGCCGAGGTGGGGCGAGGCACAGCCACAGCACACAGATCAGCACCTGCGGCAAAAAAATTGTGACTCCTTTTGATTCATGCTACAATAGCTTTATTGGCCTGCTGTACCTCAAACTGGTCATGTTGTTTGCTTCTCTCAAAGAGACTAATAGTTACTCTTCAGAGAACTAATAGACCATTTAGTAGACTTGTCTGAAGAATAGCCTAGGTTTCCTAAAAAATAAAATAATATAGTATATATGGCCAGTTCAGGAATCAAGCCAACAACTCTGGTGTTGAAGCGTTAACCAACCAACTGAGACAATTGTTTTTCGCTTTGTGTCATGATATGACATACAAATAACTAACAATGATCAGCACCTGTATCAGGGTGCAGAGGGAGATGCCCACCCTCTGCTGAGCCGGGCCAAAGTAGCGCATCATGTTTTCTCCAGGCAGGGTGGCCCGGAAGGCCACCAGAACCACCACGGTGCGGCTGAGCAGGCAGGAGATACAGAGCACGAAACTGATCCCAAACAGAGTGTGTCTCAGCATACAGGACCAGACCACCGGCCGGCCAATGAAAGCCAGCGCACACAGGAAGCACAGCTTGAGTGACAGCAGGAGTAGGAAGCTCAACTCAGAGTTGTTGGCGCGCACCTAGAATGAGGCAAGGAGGGGTTACACAGTGATGTCATGACTGGAATAAAATTAAAACAAAATTGAACAATTAAACAATTAAAAGTGATTCCCATGTATAAATCCATGTTTGTTTTATGAAGATTACTTTGTTCAAACAACAACGCACATTTTCAAAACATACATACACAAGAACATAGTACAACTTGATATCTGTCTATGCCCTGTTTTTCTCATCCTAGGCCTTCTCTTACCAGGGGTGTGTGTCTGTGCCAAAAGAAGGTGGCAAGAACAGCAGTTGTGAGTGTTGCCCCGGCAACAGAGATGACGGCCAAGACAACACCCATGGTGTCACTGAAGGACAGGAAGTCAATCTGCTGAGGAACACAGGCCGTACGGTCGCGGTTGGACCAGAAACGCTCTGGACACCTGCTGCACTCCACGGATCCTGAGGGAGGAGGAGGAGGGTAAGTGGAATTTGGGTTGGACTTGAAATTAAATTGGAATCCCAAACTGGGAAAATAAAGTATTATCATTACAAACCGGTCTAAACACAGCAACACTATCTGAGGTGCAAAAGAACAGTTTGAGCAAAAGGTATCTCTCAGGACCAATCAACTAAGTATTTGTTATCATGATGTAGCTTATTAATCTGCAGCAGTCTTCTCTTTTGACTTGAATGACTCTTCAGTGGTACAGCACCTGTCTCATTGCTGATCTCTCCCTCAGCGCAGGGCAAACAGTCGAAGCAGCACACTGGTCTCCCTTTTTGCACCGCCTTCCAGGTGCCAGGGGGACAGGGAGTACTGCACACTGACACAGCCACCTAATGGGGGGGGGGAGAATCATCATGAGCACTGCTAATTACACATTTAGACAGTACATTCAGCACATGTAGTGGTTACACACAGACACACACACACAGGTTGGCTCAAAACAAATATTGAACATTTCTTTTCTTTTCAGTAGACTCCAGCAGTTTTACCTCATCTCCTCTGCCGCCACCCCACACTGTTCTCTCCATGTCCATGTGAAACTGGCCGTCAGATCCCCCAGAGGACACAAAGTGGCCGACCTGGACAAACTCCGCCGTACCCTTTTGGGTCAAATGCCAGTTGATGATGTCATAAGAGGCAGGGGGGTCTCCGTTGTGGTCGAAATGCAAAGGTTCCCCGACAGGTGTGGTAAAGTTTACCCCTCTCAGATAGTGGACAATCTGCAAGAGGAACAGAGTTTGGAAACAAGATGAAGATACTTGGTTCGTAAAAAACACAAAAACATATATACAAAAAGAACTATTCTGTCTGAGAATAAGAACAACTCAAATAGATATTGTAAAAAGAATGTCTTTACACTCACCTGACTGGGTTGAAGCTTCCTGACATCTGGACACTGGCCGTTGTAGAAGGGTCCCTCCCCTGGTTGGCAGGCCAGCATGTCCTGTATGGCATAAGCAATGGCATACACAGCCTTATACACGTTATAGGTGGCTCTCAACTGGGACACGTCCGCATACAGACTCTCCCCCTCACCTGTTCATGTCAGAAACATGAAGAACAAACTATGTCACAATGGTACACACACCACAGAACTAACATTGCTGTACCATGTTGTTTCCGGTCAAAAGCATTCGCCCAAAGAATATATACATTTTTTAATCAAATAGTTTTTCACACCTATGACGTCAGACCCTGAACACTGTCGCCTTGATGATGGGGTCACGCTGAGATCAAGATCAAGGGAGCACCCGAACAGCGTTTCCCAAAATTCCCTCAGGAAAGGGTCGCGCTTTTGTGAGGCACTGTCAGGATGCAGACGTGTCAGGAATGTGCCCAGGCCAGTGATGTCGGCTTTCCGCAGGGCGAATCCGATAGTCCCTGCCAGTGTGGCGAGGTTCTGGGGCTCGGAGAGCTTTGTGTAGGTGACCCAGGCCTCGGTGGCGATCCACTGCCTATCTGTGATATTCTGACGGACCACCTCCTCCAGCAGAGCCTGGGGATAGGATGGGGAGAAGCAAATCAAATGAAAGTTTTTTTATATAGCACATTTCATACACAAAGTAACCTAATGTCCTTTTCAGAAAAGAAGAAATAAATAAAGGCTGAAGCATGACGATACTCCTGGGTGGATGATACTGTGAAGAAAAAACAATAAAAGAGTAGCAAAGTTGCTCAGAGACTGAGGGTGATCTGTGATATGAGAGCTCACCAGTGCGTCCTGTGAGATAGCAAACGTCACCACGACTCTGGCAGACGATTTGCGGATGGTGTCGACAATCCTTCTGATCCTGCTCTGTGATTGGACCTAGGGATGAGTGAGAGAAAAGAAAGATCAGATAGAGAGAGACAAAAAAAGAGAGAGGGAGGTTAAAGAGAGAGCCAGGGAGACAGACAGAACATCCATTTTCATTTGGGAGATGAGAGAGAGAAAGAGTGGTAAACACATGGTACCTTGGGGATGACCTCAGAGTATGCGACACACACCCCTGATCCACGGAGCTCTTCCAGTAGCATTTGAAGACCAAACTTGCCATAGTCATCATCCCCAGACACCAGTCCCACCCAGGACCAGCCCAGCAGACGCAGCAGCCTGGCCATGCCCCTAGCCTGGAAGGCATCGCTGGGCACGGTCCGAAAGAACGAGGGGTACCTCCAGCTGTCACTCAAACATGCACAGGAGGCAAAGTAACTCACCTGGGAGAGGACAGAGTGGAGAACAAAAATATTCACTACAGCATACAGAGAGGGTAATATAAATATAAATATAGTGTGTGTGTATGTGTGTGTGTGGGAGTGGGATGGAGAGTTTGAATGTGTGACAGCAGCTGGTGAAAGGGGAACAACTATAACTTAACTTAACTTTAACAACTAGGTAGAAGTGGGGATTACTCACCGAATCCATTGCATTACAATATGTTGCATTGACTAGTGTCATTGACTTTCAATAACGTTGACATTTATTTAAATTTTTCTGAATAAAAGTCTGAACATTTCGTCGGTTGCCGACTTGTTCCCCCTTTCACCAGCTGCTGTCACATGTGTTAAAGAGGGCAAGAGGGAGATGCTGGTATAGAAAGAGAGAGAGAAAAGAGATTCACTGTAATGGTAAACCAGTAAATAATCCACAGCCTTGCCTCACCATGGGAATCTCAAAGACCCCCAGGGTCTGTGCCACTACGATGGAGGCTGACGACCGGGCGTCTCCGACAATGACAGGCACCTCAGGGGCCGAACCACACTCTGTTCCCGATACAGAGGCCTCTTGGCCAGTCACCATTGCCAGGGCTGCCCCCAGGGTGGTGCTCTCTGCCAGGCAGGAGTCAGCAGCCAAGTACCCCAAGGTGAGGTTGGGAAGGAGGGCAGGGTTACGGCTAATCTCTTCCACCGCAAAGATCATGGTCTGGACCCAGCGGTACGCACGCTGGTAGAAACTGAGGTAGAGGAGAAAGAACAAGACAGATATGGAGAAAAGGAAGGAGAAGATAGATTAAGAGAGAGGGAGCTATCATTTTAAACATGGTTATACAGAGAAGATGGAGAAATAAGTAGAGGAGAGCATTATAAGACCTCATAATGAGGTTAAATTCAGTTAAAAGACCAATACACACTCCCCATACATTTGAATATACTGTACCCATGCATGTAGGAGAAAAGCTGTCCACAAGTAAATCACTCACTTTGTACAGCTAGTATTTCCATTCATGTTTCTGAACTCAAATTCTGGCTCCGGTGCTCCCACATGGACGGGGAACAGACCCCCGATCACCACATCTCCTGCCAGATAAACACTGCCTGAGACAGGCTTAGCCATGAGGCGACAGGGCCTCCCTCCACCCAGCCCCTGTGAACCACCCAGTCCATAGAGCGAGCACAGCAGCCACAGCCAGCCAGAGAGGCACATCGCCTGGGGAGAGAGGCCACCAAAGGCAAGCAGAGAACCCCTCAACTGGATTAACCATGTTAATACAATAACATGAAGACAATTAATTTGCATATAGCAAAGCAGCCAAGACCTGAAGAGATAGATTATAGCAACATGATTAGAAAACAACCAACAATCAATCAACACATGGTCTGACAAACAGTGAGATAGATACCTGTATAATGAAATAGTAACATTTAGTATGTATGTACATTTATCCAAATATTCAGTAATGTTAAATAGCTCATTTAAGAGTCAAACCCACAGCTCTGATGCAGCTAACACCATACACCATCCAACTTAGTCTTGCGAGCTTCAGTGAAGGGCATCAATAATGGTGGAGCCCACAGCATCTATACTCAACCTGTACCTGGTTGAACAGATAGAAAGAGGAGGAATGAGGTGTGGGCAGAGTGGCATCTCCAGCCAGACAGAGAGGGAGAGAGGAGGGGCAGCTGCTGATATAGAGAAATAATTGCCCCCGGCTAAAAAACAACCACATGGCCACTAAAGTGGGCTTGCAGTGGCAAGTGGGGCAATTAGAGTAAAGGGGATAATTGGGGAAGGCCCATGTGATGTAATAGGTAGGACCAAAGTTCCCAAAAGAAGAACAGGAGATACTGAGGAAAATAAGTAAAATATTTGTTATTCAATAACATTGATTTACTTATTCGGGACACAATGTACATAATTATACAGTGCCCTGTGTGGGACAGTGGCCTTTTGGCTCTAGAAGTTAGTCTTTGAAATGAAACAATTATTATGATTAGGTTAAAGAGATCTGAGAAGTGGCTGGTTGGCCAGTAGATTGCAGAAGACATTGCTCACCATACCACACCAGGAACTCTCTCCAGGAGGTTGTTGCGTTGTTAACAGTAGGCCAGCCAGCCTATGTGAACTCGGCAGCTGCTATGGCAGAGCCCAGCCAGCAGGGGAAGCCTTGCATACGGGTGAGTGAAGACCGGAGTCTAGTCAACTAGTCAACAAACTAATTCTGACATCCAGATTATTAAGAGGTATGTGGAGATGGGATCAATAACGGTGGAGGTCCAGCGAGGAAGGCTATCGTCCAACAAAACTAGACATCCGTGGAGACGTGTTGTATGGTAAGGTGTGACGGCTATCTGTCTATATGTTTGTGTCTGTAGTAGTGTCTGTTCTGGTTGTCTGTGTCTGTGTCTGTGTGTTTGTGTGTGTCTCTTTAAAACCTAAATAGGAGATGAGTCCTAGTCCAGGGGATCGACCCCCCCCTTGATAATTGGGAAATCATCCAGCCAATCAACCAGCCAATCATCAGAGCACCAGCCAATCATCAGAGGCCACAAGATTCAAAAGACACAGAGGGATAACCCGCAGTAGTTCCCACCATGTTGTACAATGCCATGCTGGTGGGTTAGTTGTTTCTTTGTCAAGTGATATTGTAGAGATCTTTGTTTGGTGAATTCATTAGTACTTTGTTAGAGATCATTTTGTTATACTTTTGTTGCTACTTTGATTAGATGTTTTGTTGCTACTTTGATTAGATGTTTTGTTGATACTTTGAGTTTTGCACTCTAAAGGCCAATGCACACGGCGTGCGATTTTTGTCGCTGGACAAAATTCGATTTTGAAGTTTGAATGGAAGTCTATGAGAAAATCTCATCCCAATGCACACGGCCCCGATTTTAATCGCACCGCGAAAATTCGATTCCATTAGTTTTGAATGTGACAAAGCACACGGCGTGCAAGTTTTGTCGCACTGTCAAATTTCAACCTGGTCTCACACGGCAGACGTCAGGATTCGACGTCTGTCTATCGCATCCAAACGTCGAATTCCGACGTGACATTGGGGTAGCTCGTTCTGAAAGCGCAGGGGTGCGCCTGTTATGTGCGCCTGTCGGGCTGGCATGGGTGGCACAATTTTGAGAATTTAACACTTCATTCCCTGCATTCTGGTCAATTTGTATGCACCATTTTGTGCTTTTTATTACCATTTCTGTCTCCACTACCCATTGTATACTTTAATTAGGCTACTAACATTACAATCCCTCTTTAAAAGTCCCAGTGCTACCAATCACAACACAACAGAGTGGCACCATACAAATGTAATATTAAACTCCCATATTTAAGCAATATCACACGAGAGGGAGTGTGTTATACTGAATATCAGCACGGCTGTGATTCGGTCATAGGTACGAGGCCGCCAGGCAACCAGTGAAATATGACTCGGTTGACAGTCGCTTTGGTGGCATGTGTGAATGTGATTCAGAGACAGACGAGTTGACATCAGACAGCACGCTGCTCCATCGTTTTCTGCTCTCGGTGGATGGTCTCCAATAACTTTTTAGCGAGCTTTCAGACCTGCAAAACACATACGTTTTTTTGTTTAGATTTTTATGTTCCGCTACTCATTCATTATAAATCACAATTCAGATCGTAATCTCACCTATGCCCACTCACTGCCATGATCTCCCTCGCCTCGAGTCCCGCATCGGACAGTTTCTGTATGGCTCTCAGGCTTTGGTTGGTGTAAGATGTGTGTGTCCCTGCCTCTTTGCACATCCTCGGCAACATCTGTGCCAGCTGGTTTACTCCCAGGGGAACGGTGGTGTACCAGTAGCTGTCTGTCTCCGCTGTTACTCTCCTGGGCTGCAGATAGAGGGCTTTTGCATTGGGCGGAATTTTGGTCAGGTATTTTTCGAGAGATGCTACCGGGCAGAGGGGATTTCCTCGCTCCTCAAACATTGCGCCCCTACGATTTTCTCTGTCTCGCTCAAGTGGGTCTTTATGGTTTTTTGTTTATTCATTGAATGTCATGGTGAAATACTTTTCTCCATTCTCATGACGTTTTAGTAGGAATGAGTCAGGTTTGAGATCCCGGTTCCCCTCTTTACCCCTGCGTCCAAAGTGCAACTGAATATCATACCAGACCTTGTTCAGTAAACCTTTTGGATAGTCTGGATTTAATGTTGCAGAATATTTTAAGGTGCGCTGGTCTTCAGGTGATATCGGGGGGCGGTGTGTTGTTTTGTCTTTCCCTGCCCTTCTGAGCTCTTTCACAACACCTTTGAAGACATTATTGGCTGATGTGAATTCTGGGTCCTGCATGAGATTCCAAGACCGGCTAACCGGTGGCTCGTTGATGTAACGGTTTAGACCAGCACGAAGCCCAAGGTAGCTGCTGATGCTGTAGTGCTCCCCTTTAGTTGTCCGGATGGACCCAAAAAATTGCCTCAGGACTGTATTTAGCTCTGCCTTCTCAATGGACTGAATGTCGATGTTTATATGTGTGGTGGCCTGGGAAAACCCTTCACATGGTGGCATTTTGACATTTTCATTTTTTAATATTTCCATAAATTAGAAGTTCTCAGCTATTCATAACTGGTTGAATGACTGAGATAGCCCTTTATTTTAAAAAGTTATGAGCATTTTAATGTAGCATGTCAAAAAAAGTGAAAGGGGAGAAATCCTCCCCTTTCTCCTCCGGGTCGGGGGAGGAGCCTATGCAGATCGGCCGGTCTGGTTTGTCTGCTTGTGATGCGGTGGTAGTCTGCTCGCCTCGTCGGTATGCGAGGGACAGATCCATTTGTGTGTCTTCTAGTTAAGATTTTATTACTTTATGCTTATTGTGAGCATCAGTAAACTGGCAATAACACAGGTGGAAGTATCGTCTCTCCTTTCGCTCATGTGTGCGTGCGTTGCTTAACTGAGAATGAGACACGTTCAACGTGATGTTGTTTCGCTAGCAAACTACCCGCCACAAAAACATCAAAATAAGTACTTTCTCTTTTGTTTTCTTAAAATGTTTATTCACCATAATGTAGTATGGAGTTCAAAGTACTAGAATACCACATAATATCAAAATCGCCAAAATCGCGATTTCCATCTATATTTGCTCTTTGCCACGAACGAACGCCAGCGACATCCGACGGGTTTTCCCAGGCCACCACACATAAGGCTTAGCCAAGTCTGGAGGCAGTTCAAGGCCCATGTTGTTTGCCTTACGGTGTTAATTTCATTTCTACTCTTCTCCAATTTGTCCAGGTCGGCCGGTGTCATATCAGCACACCTGGGGGTTTGCACTGAAGTACCTTCGTCCTCTCCTTCTGATTCGTAATTTAAGTCAAATGTTATATTTGGAAATATATCCATCTTCTCTTTCTGTTGTAGGCTAGGCTATATGACCGTCAATGTAGTCTAATTAACGGTAATTTAACACCTGTGCGGCGGAGTGATACTATAGTTAAAAGTCCCAGTGCTGTTATACTATATATCGTAACTCATGGAATGCCTGTTGTCCAATCAAATTACTTGGTCGGAACTAACTGTTGTATAATTATTCTTTAAACAAACAAATCTGGGGGAGTGGTCGGAGTTAACGAGATATTGTTCCAATCCATTACCTGGCCATTACCTGCCTGTGAAAAGTATGAAAAGTTTGCATTGCCTAGCGTGTAGGCCCGTGAGAAATTGAGAGCATATAAATCACTAGATGCCTACAACTACGCAATCTGTGGTCATGTACAGTACATCAAATACCATGACATAGATTCAGACTTTTATGTCTTGAAATCAGAAGTCCTCCCAAGCCAAAGACAAGATAGGTTGTCTTACAATCCGTGCGTTTAATTGCAAACTTCCACATACAAAACCGCCAGTTCACCGAAGCTCTCCTTTCCTCAACGCAACACCCGCCCCCCCCCGTGACCTCCACCAATCACAGGAATGCATTGGCACACAACACAGCGCACAGTAACAGTGCTAACATTGAATTTCTGAGCATTAATTGCAACATTAATGAACATATTATTACACGGTTGCTACAATACTTTACCTGATATAAAATGGGTGGCACATGCACAAGCATTTTTTTTTATCTTGTCCTCAGTCCAGTTGACGCCGCCGGTTGCTCTGAAATGGTCTGATCCTGATGGAATTCGGTAGAACTTGAGTCCGATAGTCGTGGAATATCGATTCTGACAACCGAACACGCAACAAGCAGACATTTCCACGAAAGTCTGATATTGTCTGAATTTTTTTCTTGTTTTATAAAATGTTAATTATTTTCATTTCTTGTGCTGGTTTATTATGAACAACATGTAAAATTGCAGGAAACTAGCACAAATAATTGGGTGGGAGAGAGGGGCCGCCGCTGCCAAAACGCACAGTTTTGGGTCGCTCCACCGCCAAAAAATCTCACACCAAACTTTTGGTGAAACTTGGCAGCCCTGTTTGCATACCTGAATTCTTATGAATATGTTGTTTTTGTTTTTGATGAAAAACGTGCTTTAGGGAGGATATTAAGTTATTTAACATGATGGCATATATTTACATGTGAATAAAATATTACAAAAAAAGTATTATCATTGTTGTTATTTGTATTTTGTACTGTGCAGCCAAAAAGGAAATCTTTGAGCAAGTAACGTTATTTATGCTTATAATATATACTATACTATATATATTATATTACTCAAAGATCTACGATAGCACGGGGTTGCCAGATTTATAATCTAGCACGACTGAATGACCAGCCAAATTGTACACACGTTGTATAGACACTGTCCACTGAAAACCGGACATCTGGCAACCCAAAATTAATATTTACTCTACTGTACGTAGTCATTTACCGGTAACCTGAATGGATGAAATGGATGACGAAAAGCTCATAACTTGTCAACCAGTCAACCTGACATCTTCAATTGTGGATGGAGCAATCATCTATTTTAAAGGTTTGACAGTCAAGGGCAAGATATGAACATCCCCATCAGCTGCCACTATACACATTACTAGCTCTACGAATTACTGCATGCATGATTTATTTCCGTGTCATGCCACATAGCTACACGGCCCATCTCACATACAAGACGCCTATATTACATAATAATAACAATCGAGCATGTAGGCACAATATTGTAGCGTGAACGCAGGAACAATCGTCAGCCAGACAGACTTACATATTGAGCCTCATCGGTTGACAGTGCACCGCTCAGACCCCACGGGGGGGTCTCAAATACCCGGCGAGTTACGTGCCCTTTTAATTATTTACTATTCAGCCAATATGTCCAATGTTTGTCTTATTTATAGGCCTATGATTATTTGAATGAGATGAATTTGTACTACTGTATATTTATGATGATTAATTGAGATGCATGATCAGTTGTGGAAGTTGAGTCCTAGGGGCGAATAGCTAGATGTTGGACTGTCTCCGTTCTCCGAATCTATGTCTGCCTGATCATCGCCCATAATAATAAAGTGGCTTTTATAATACACCTTTCTGGCTGTGTGTTTTGTGCACTCCCTCTCCTGACATTTTACCAATACCCCTAAATCAGGGGACCCACATATTTTATCACAATATGTCCAGTTGTATCTTTTAGAAATTGTGGAAGCAAGGCAAGCAATATTGGTAGAGCCTATTGTAATCAGCCTGCCTGGTCCGACTACGTAACAATAAAGTAACAATTGAGAATGGAATGTTGTGGTGCGACAAAATTGCATCGCACGCCGTGTGCATTGGGATGAGATTTTTTATGATTTTCTCATACTGTAGACTTCAATGGTGTGAGTTGAAAATTTAATTTTGCGGTGCAACAAAATTGCATCGCACGCCGTGTGCATTGCAATCGAATGTTGTCCGGCGACAAAAATTGCACGCCGTGTGCATTGGCCTTAAAGGGCTCTGCACACAGCGTGCGATTTCTGTTGCGCGTCAACGTTCCATTTTGAAGTTTGAATGGAAGTCTATGAGAACATACAACAGAAATTGCATCGCACGCTGTGTGCATTGGGATGCGATGTTTTATGATTTTCTCATAGACTTCCATTCAAACTTCAAAATGGAACGTTGACGCGCAACAGAAATCGCACGCTGTGTGCAGAGCCCTTAATAGTCACACTATCCTTTACAGATTTTAAATAGTGACTTTTTGTTTGTTGTTTTAAAACCATCCTAGGGAAGTGTTTATTGTTTCTTTTGTTTTTGAGGCATTTGTTTGTTGTTTCTAATTCTGTTTTCATTCATTACTATAAAGGGCTCTGCACACAGCGTGCGATTTCTGTTGCGCGTCAACGTTCCATTTTGAAGTTTGAATGGAAGTCTATGAGAACATACAACAGAAATTGCATCGCACGCTGTGTGCATTGGGATGCGATGTTTTATGATTTTCTCATAGACTTCCATTCAAACTTCAAAATGGAACGTTGACACGCAACAGAAATCGCACGCTGTGTGCAGAGCCCTTAAGACTTTTTAAACTGTCATGGCCAAATAAAATATCTTTACTTTTACTCAAACCAACTGTAATTTGTTACCTCTTCTTCACCCTAGAGAACAAGAACGTAACAAAAAAACGTATTTGACTCTGAACACACATAAGCAAGATGGCCAGACTGTCTGTCCAGCATCTAGGTGCATAGAGGTGTGGAGGAATACCACGGAGCAGCTAGCCATGCGGGAGTGGAGAGAACTTTATCCAACCTTCACCAACACTTCGTCTGGACGTGCATGGAGGAGGAGGAGGTATGAGGTTTCCATTTATTCCATATAAACCCCTCAAAAAAGTTTGGAAACGTTATTTCAGTCGATTCTTCCTCCCCTTTAATAATACCAATTGATATTGTATTTTATATCGTTGGAAAGCCTGATTAGTCACCTTTACAACGAGGTACAACTTATAAGTATCATGCATTCGTGGAATGAGCAACACAGCTAAACGTGTGGGTAGCGGCCCACACAAATTTGCCAAAATCCCCTGCAATATTCTTCTGTTGGTATTCACTCTCGTTTTGAGCTTCAAGTGCTTGCAGGTGTATGTCAGTCACAGGTGCAGGCCCGGGGTGGCTAATCGGGAGGATCTGGAGTTTTCCCGGTGGGCCGGTCTGGTTTTGGGCCGGTCTGGGCCGGTGTTCAGTCATGGTAGTACTTGCAAGCCGATACCGTTCTGGGCGGCTGGGCCGGTACCATTCTGGGCCGATACCATATAAATTAGGGTGACCAGATGTCCCCCTTTGCGCGGCTACGGGGCCAGTGTCCATCTAAGCGCCGCAACAAAGCGCCGCAACCAAGCGCTGACATGTTCAGTTGCAGCAGAACGTCCAGATTCTATGGAACGTCTTCAGCCCATCAGGAAACAGCATTCATGTTCCCATGGCAACGGCCCCACGTGGATATAGGGAGCTGGCTGAATGTGCGAACCAGCCGCTGACTCAAAGGGCTCGTAAAGTGAAACTTATTGTGTCAACAATATCTAGTTTTCGTATTTTTTCATAACACCAACTTTAAGTTTTAAAGTACCCACTCGATATAACAAACAACAGTTTAACGATCACTAAATACTTATAATTTGTGGATTGGATTCACTGTTCTCGTTTGCCGTAGGCTACTGGTAAGCAGGGCTGGACTGGCCATCTGGCATACCGGGCATTTGTCCGGTGGGCCGCGGTAGTTTTGGGCCGAGCCGACCGGCAAAAAAAAAAAAAAAAACTTTACCAGCCGGCCCGGCCGAAAGCTACCATCGAACGGCCCATAAATCGAAAGCTACCATTGAACGGCCCATACATCTGGGACAGCGGCCCATTGGCCAATTTTCGATACAGACACTGGGCTGGCCCAATCAACAGAGAGAAGGGGGGGGGGGGGGGTCAGGGGTCACGCACGCACGCAGCACCAGACCTCCGTCTCAGTTTCGCTGTAGTTTTGGGCCGAGCCGGCCGGCAAAATAAATTTAGTTAGCCTGGATAGTTAGATAGATACTGAGAGAGATGGAGCGCAAAAGCACACTAAAACGGAAGGGAGGCTGGGAAGAAGTTAGGGAGAAAAACAAGAAGAAACTCGAGGCAGATGCTGCCAAATGTGTAAACATTAGGGACATGTTTGCTGCACCCTCAAGTTTACCACAGCAGCAACAGCAACAGGTTGAAGAGGCGTCAGTATGTGAGACTGCAGGGCTGTCAGTCTGAGGTGGTGGTGTGCAACACCGGTGCCCCCCAGGGAACTGTTCTGTCACCCTTTCTCTTCACCCTCTATACCTCCGACTTCCAGTTTAGCTCCGACCAGTGCCACCTGCAGAAGTTTTCGGATGACTCCTCTATCGTCGGTTACATCACAGACGACAGGGATGAGGAGTACAGGGCCCTGGTGGAGAGCTTCGTGCAGTGGTGCGACACCAACCACCTTTTGCTTAACACCAGCAAAACAAAGGAGTTGGTGGTGGATTTTAGGAGGAAGAGAAGGACCCCAGCCCCCATCACCATCAAGGGGGTGGAAGTCGAGAGGGTGGACTCCTACAGGTACCTGGGAGTACAAATTAATAACAAACTGGACTGGACTGACAACACCGAGGCTCTTCTCAGGAAAGGGCAGAGCAGACTGTTTTTCCTGAGAAGGCTGAGGTCTTTCGGTGTCTGCAACAAGCTGCTGCAAATGTTTTATCAGTCGGTGGTTGCCAGCGTTCTGTTCTTCGCCGTGGCCTGCTGGGGTGGAAACATCTGTGCCAGGGATGCTGCGAAGCTAAACAAACTGGTGAAGAAGGCCAACTCTGTGGTGGGGACCGGGCTGGACAGCCTAGAGGTGGTGGCAGAACAGAGGATGGGGAAAAAACTGGCGGCCATGCTGGCCAATCCCTCCCACCCGATGTACTGCGAGCTGGCAGGGATGAGGAGCAAGTTCAGCCACAGATTTGTTCTCCCCCGTCAAAGTACAAAAAGATTTGGACAGTCCTTTGTTCCAGCTGCACTCCGACTCTACAACCAGGCCCTACAGGGTGGGGGAGACCTGGAGCTGGAACTTTTGGAACTTTTTACTTATTGAGCCTGCACTGTTTTATGTTTTATGTATTTTATTGAATGTTTTTCTGTTTTCTGTATTGAATGTTTTCTGCCCTAACTGAGCTGTTTGACAACAACATTTCCCCATTGGGGACAATAAAGGTTTTCAATCAATCAAAAAAGAGGAGGCTAGCAGGGAGGAGCGGGAGCAGGGTACAGATACAGAGGTTTAGGGTTAGGGTTAGGGTTGAAGAGGAGGTTAGCAGGGAGGAGCGGGAGCAGGGTACAGATACAGAGGATAGAGAGGATACAGAAGAAGCAGGGCCGAGTCAGCCTGTAACCGTTGACCCGGTAAGGAAAATATAGGTAGCTGTGTAGGGGTGTAACGGATCGCCCCCCACGGTTCGGCACGCATGTGTACCGCGGATCAATTGCAAAATGTAACCAAGTAATAATATTACTTAATATTAGTTAATATCCCTTGTAAATCACAATGTAGAGTTGCCATGAATAGATAGACGCGACAGTTGCATGCTTTGTTTTACTCTAAAGCGCAATGATAGGTTGATAATGGAAAAAAAAATCTAGAACAACAAGGCTGCGTTCGTAAATTCGCTCTGGAATCTGATCACTGAGTACACTGGTCTACTTGCACTGGTACCATTGCTTACTGTATGTCGTCGTCTTTGTAGTGGTTTGGGGGAATACTACAGTTTGTCATATGACTGTACAGCACAGTATATAAGACGAGTATATAAGGCAAGTATTTTTGTGCTGGTGGGTGTGGTCCGACCGATTGGGGTGGGCCTGTCTGGGCCAAAAAGGCCAGGGCCTAATTTTTGTCCCAGTCCAGCCCTGCTGGTAAGTGACCACTTTACTTGTAAACATACTTTTGTTTTAGGATGTGTTCAAAATCAAGGACTGTGTGTTCATCTATTTATGTGTTTTTAGCATGTTCATGTTCCCTCAGCATGTTGTGTGATGTTATAAAAACGTAGTTAGACGTTCGTAGCGATGTACCACTGTTAGCCGCTAGCTGTTAACAGCGTTTGTTGCTGCACCAGTCTCTGTCTGAGGTGCACCAACATTCAAATACTTGTGTCGTCCTAAAAAAAAATCAGATTTCAAAAGCATTTGAAAGCTTACAATCTGTAGTTTCAGGCTATGTAAAACACTGAAAAATGACTTGGGCAATTGGTTTATCCTTAACCAGCTGTTATCACTGTCATTGTCTGAATGAGTGCAGAGTTGTGTTTTATGTTTTCATCTAGTGTGTGCGCGCGTTAGCCTTGACAGCTACAGTACAGGCCAAAAGTTTGGACACACCTTCTCATTCAATGTGTTTCCTTTATTTTCATGACTATTTACATTGTAGATTCTCACTGAAGGCATCAAAACTATGAATGAACACATGTGGAATGATGTACTTAACAAAAAAGTGTGAAATAACTCTAAATATGTCTTAGATTTTAGATTCCTCAAAGTAGCCACCCTTTGCTTTTTTGTTGTTAATAAAATAAAAATGTGTTGTTGTTAATAAAATATATAATAATAATATTATATATATATAATAACATATTATTATTAACACATATTATATTTAATATTATTATAATATATTTTATTAACAACAAAAAAGCAAAGGGTGGCTACTTTGAGGAATCTAAAATATAAGACATATTTAGAGTTATTTCACACTTTATTGTTAAATACATAATTCCTATGTGTTCATTCATAGTTTTGATGCCTTCAGTGAGAATCTACAATGTACCAAATAGTCATGAAAATAAAGGAAACGCATTGAATGAGAAGGTGTGTCCAAACGTTTGGCCTGTACTGTATGTCAATGCATTTGTGTTGCAAATGGGAGGCAAGTTAGCTAGCTAGATAGACTACATACTCAATCATCTACAGACCTAACACTGTCAGGCTACTTTTCTTTATTAATATACTAAATTGATACTGCACTTTGACTTCACTTTCTGCTCCATACAGATACTTTATTGTCAGGTTCACATTCAAATAAAATATATTTGTTATATATTTGTTAAGTTTTTATCTGCATAGTCTATTATTGGATGCTACTGAATAAACCAAACAGAATAGGAAACAGAATGGAAATGCATATATATTTAAAAAATTGGACAGACATAGCTCTCAACTCGGCCAGGGGAAGCGGATGCTACTAGGGGCACCTAAAGTTCGGTCCGGGCCTGTTGAGAGGGTGTCCCACATTGTCCCACACAAACATACTCCTTGTCCCACATTTTGGTTTGTTGGGACCTGGGCCGGATTCACAAAAATGTTCTTAAGATATTTCTTAAGACAATTCTTAAGAAAAAATATAAGATGTTCCTAAGAATGTTCTTAAACGCTATTCACCATTTTTTTCTTAAGAATTGTCGCATGTCTTAAGAACTTCTTAGTTTTCTCACTTGAGAAGTTCTTATGCCTATGATACACGAGCAACGCAGCAGGCAACTCTTCGGGATCCTCCAATCAGAATACAGCTTTTAGTCATGTGACTATTTTTTTTCGGCTGAAGAAAATCAACCAAGATGGCGGCCAATCTTGCCTGGAGCGAGGAATTGGAGAGGCAACTAATTTCATTCTTCTCAGGTAAATTGAACCATTAAAAAATGTGGTTCCCATATATTACGAATGTGTAATGTGTTGTTCATTGTTTTCAGCAACTGTCATGAACTGTATTCTCAGCTATCTTTATTTATTAGCTTAAGTTACTACTAATGTTTTCGTCCGTTTCCATGGTAACTATGGGCTCTGGCAGTAAAAATATGTAATTAAATTGATTATTAGACGGAAATCTATAAAAGTAACAGATTCTGGGTCATTTACATGACCTAATCTTCAAAGCTAGTACATTGAGTAAGCGTAGTTTTTACCTAAGAAAATCAATGCTAATCATGATAGCTAGCAGGCTCACAGTCACACACATCTCATCTGGCTGGCTCACAGTCACACACATCTCATCTGGCTGGCTCACAGTCACACACATCTATGTTACATATACTAAGTTTAACTCTCATCACTGACCACTGTGTATCAACTTGTAGCTGTTTTAACTGACATTCTGTTTATATCTATTTTTTTTTTTATTGAATGTATTTGTTGATTTCTGTGTCTTTGTATTTAAGCTTGTCGTCACTGTAAATGAGGGAAACCTCAGTGCCTTACGAGTTGAAATAAAGTTTCAATGTTTGACTTGAGGTCTACAAAGACAAAGACATCTTAAATGAAGGAGACGGACCTGACGAGACGGAGGATAACATCCTGTCCTTTTCTTCATCCCAAGCCCTAACATGTTAAATCAATTCGAATAAAATGTCATTTCATAATCACCTGTTCACTTGGTTTCATTACTTTTCTATGTGCAATGTGAATTAGAATGAAAAATAATTTTGAATAAATGAGTTATTATAATCATAATTCCTGACTGCGTTAGAAGAAGCTGGATGTCAAGTGAACTGCAACTCTGGAGTCATGAAATCATCTTCCAACACATATCAAGTCATAAACAGGAAACTTGCGTTGCAACAAAAAGTTGCCCGTGTATCATAGGCTTTAGATTTTGAACTTAAGATCACTCTGATCATTACGTTGTTATGAACCCCAAGAGAAGAGAGAACATTATCGATGGCAGTAGATACGTTTCCGATGACACAGTATAGAAGGAAGATACACCTGGCGCCACAACCAAGTGCTAAAGTGCTTGGCTGCCGAACTTGAGCACAAGAGGGTAACCACCAACGCCATGCCTCTAAATGCCCAGACTACCTTTCCACGGAAAACAACCTTCATCCGGGAAGGGGAGAAACAGCGGACCAAGCCATCACCTCCAGACTCAGGCCCACTGAACGCAGCCCGGGATTGGGAAATGCGGGTAGACCTCAGCCAGAGGCTCACCTTCCCACCCGAAATTGCAGCGACCAACCTGCGCCCAGACCTAGTCCTCTGGTCCAAGTCCTGCCGGCGTGTCTTCATCGTAGAACTGACAGTCCCATGGGAGGAGGCCATCGATGAGGCATTCGAACGGAAGAGGCTGCGGTATGCCAACTTAGCAGCCGAAGCAGAGGGGCGGGGCTGGAACGTGAAGGTGTGGCCAGTGGAGGTGGGCTGCAGAGGCTTTGTAGCCAGCTCCACCACAAGGCTCCTGAGGGCAGTAGGGATCAGAGGACAGGCCCAACGGAAGGCAATCAGAGAACTGTCCACTGCAGCAGAACGGAGCAGTCACTGGCTGTGGCTGAAACGTAGGGACCCAACATGGGCTCCCAAATGACCACGTGGTGCCACCGTGCGACACACACCCAGGCCTGATCAGCCTGTGGTGGGCCAACCTCGGCAGAGGGTGTCTTGTGATAACTGGCCGAAACACCCAATGAGGTCGGGGACCACAACTGAAGATGTGTCGTACTGGTGGCACCACGTGATCATTGCCAAATTCCACTCCACCCAAGAGGACATCTCCAACTCCACTCAATTGTTGTGCTGAATATTTAGGGATTTTAACAACTAGTCCTATTAAGAATCCTGATGTCTGGTGTCAAAACCAGTGACCGCTGCGAAAGGGCAGCTGACAACCTGGGAAAGACCTGGTGACGGCCTGAAGAGACAGCTGACAGGAGGGAACAGACCCCAACGGGGCTGGCATGGGTTAGCTACCCGTGTTGGCAGGAGCCTTTCACTACACAGTGACTTGGTTCCACCCAACCATGGCTACGAAAAATGCAAAAGGAAAAACACCCCTAGAGTCTGCGAGAGCGGGGGCGGAAGATGACTCATCGGCGGATCACACGGTAACAGACCCTGGAACGGAAATGACAACGAAGCAAATGATCAGCACGGTAGTTGACGGAGTAACAACACTGGCAGGACACAAGCTACAAAGCTGCATCTGCGGCTGGAAAAAGATAACATCAGAGAAGGGTCTCAAGATCCACCAGGGCAGGAAAAAGTGCCTAAGAGAGCTTAGCGAGGTGCCTCGCATTGACCGCTACTTCCTCAGAGGTAGGGCAAATCAGTCGAGTGAAGCCCAGTGGCAGGATATTCACCACAGTCCACAGGGTATCAGAACCCCAGACAAAGCTCAACCAAGCACAGATCCATCAATGGACATAAGTCCAGAGCCTATCCAGCCACAGACAGCAGTAAGGAAGATGAATGGACGAAAGCCTCAAATCTTGTGGCCTAAAGCCTGCCAGAAAAAGGAGTGGGAAAACACCGACACAGACCTTGTCCATCTTCTAGAAGGTCTGAAAGGGGGCGTGGAAAGAAAACTGGACAAGATTGGAGAGATCATTTACAGCTATGGAGCAGAGAGATTTGGGGTGAAAAGTAAGAACCATGGGACACAGAAGGAACCATCAGCCCATCTCAAGTCCAGGAGACAATAAGAGATTGAAAGACTTGTGAAAGAAAGAAGGTGCCTGAGAAAACAGTGGAAGAAGGCCACAGAAGTGGAAAGGAAAGGACTTGAGGCACTACAGGCCGACATCAAGCAGCGTCTTGCAACGCTGCGAAGAGCAGAATGCTTGAGAAAGCAACACAAGAAGAAAGAGCGAACGAGGACTGCCTTCTACAGAGATCCCTACAAGTTCGTCAAAGACCTCTTTGTCAAGGAGAAAACGGGGACCCTCAAAGTACCCATAAGGGAACTAGAGGAGCACCTGAGGAAGACCTACTCTGACAACCAGAGGCATGTGCCAGCCAGCATTCCGGATGACATGCCACCAATCCAACCACCTGAGCACCAGATGGAAACAAGGCCCCCTACATGGAGCGAAGTTGAGAGCACAGTAAAACGGGCAAGAACAGCCTCAGCCCCTGGGCCCAACGGCGTTCCATACAGGCTATATAAGAACAGTCCAGGCGTCTTGAAGTACCTCTGGAAGCTAATAAAAGTGGCATGGGAAAAGGGAATCATACCAAAGGCATGGCGAAGGGCAGGAGGGATCCTGATTCCCAAAGAGAAGAATTCCTCAACCATCGACCAGTTCCGCCAGATCAGTCTACTGAATGTGGAAGGAAAGATTTTCTTCAGTGCTGTGGCCCAGAGGCTCTCAGTATTCTTGCAGAAGAACAACTTTGTCGACACCTCAGTGCAGAAGGCAGGGATAAGTGGATTCTCAGGATGCCTGGAACACACAAATGTCATCTGGCACCAGATACAAACGGCCAAGAAGGAGAAGAAAGACCTGCATGTGGTTTTCTTAGATCTTGCCAATGCCTTCGGGTCAGTGCCTCATGAGATTTTGTGGACAGCGTTCAACTTCTTCCAAGTCCCAGAGGGCATCACAAGGCTGGTCAAAGCCTACTTCCAGGACCTCCAGTTCTGTGTTACAGCACAAGCCAGTACAACTGCTTGGCAGCACCTCGAGTTAGGCATAATGGCGGGCTGCACCATCTCTCCACTGGCGTTTACCATGGCAATGGAGCTCATTATTCGAGCATCCCGATGGGTTGTTGGAGGGGAACGGTTGAAGAGCGGGCTGCGTCTTCCACCAATCAGGGCGTACATGGATGACATGACGACAATAACAACAACAAACGCATGCACCAAACGCCTGCTGGATAAACTCCAGGGAAACATCAAATGGGCACGAATGGAGATTAAACCCAGTAAGTCCCGCAGTATCTCCATTGTCAAAGGCAAGCTCGCCAATGAGAGGTTCCACGTCAACAACGAGCCAATACCAACAGTTCTGGAGAAGCCCATCAAAAGCCTTGGCCGCTGGTATAGCGCAGAACTCAAAGACTCGAAGCAGGTGGAACAACTCAAGCAGGATACAATCAGTGGCCTCAAGCAGATCAACAACACTGCTCTCCCTGGGAAGCTGAAGCTGTGGTGCTTTCAGTTTGGACTGCTGCCCCGTCTCATGTGGCCAATTTCCATCTACGAGGTCACACTATCCCATGCCAACCGGCTGGAGAGACTGGTGAATGCACAAGTGAGGAAGTGGCTTGGACTGCCGAGAGGCCTTAGCAGCATAGGCCTGTATGGCAACGGAGCCCTCTCCCTACCAATCTCAAGCCTGGTGGAGGAGTACAAATGTGCCAAATCAAGGCTGGAAATGACTCTAACAGAATCCCGGGATCCATTCGTCAGAGGTGCTGCTCCAATCCTAGCAACGGGGAGGAAATGGAAGCCATCTGCAGCAGTTGCGGTGGCAAAGACCGCCCTCAGACACCGGGATATAGTGGTGCATGTCCAACATGGCAGAGGGGGCCTTGGCTTGGAAACAACAACACCCACATGGCAAAAGGCTACTCCAACCGAACGGCGGAAGATGGTGGTAGAGGAGGTGCGCCACCAGGAGGAAGCAGCCAGGTGCGCCAAGGCAGTCTCCCAAGCCCAGCAAGGCCGCTGGATGAAGTGGGAGAGCGTGGAGAGGAGGAAAATCACGTGGAACGAGCTGTGGAGCATGGAGTCTAATAGGCTAAGTTTCATCATCAGAGCCACATATGATGTCCTGCCCTCTCCTACCAACCTACATCTCTGGTATGGAGAGGACCCAGCCTGTCTCCAGTGTGCAGCCCCAGCAACCCTCAAACACATCTTGGTGGGTTGCAAGACCAGTCTAACTCAAGGAAGATACACCTGGCGCCACAACCAAGTGCTAAAGTGCTTGGCTGCCGAACTTGAGCACAAGAGGGTAACCACCAACGCCATGCCTCTAAATGCCCAGACTACCTTTCCACGGAAAACAACCTTCATCCGGGAAGGGGAGAAACAGCGGACCAAGCCATCACCTCCAGACTCAGGCCCACTGAACGCAGCCCGGGATTGGGAAATGCGGGTAGACCTCAGCCAGAGGCTCACCTTCCCACCCGAAATTGCAGCGACCAACCTGCGCCCAGACCTAGTCCTCTGGTCCAAGTCCTGCCGGCGTGTCTTCATCGTAGAACTGACAGTCCCATGGGAGGAGGCCATCGATGAGGCATTCGAACGGAAGAGGCTGCGGTATGCCAACTTAGCAGCCGAAGCAGAGGGGCGGGGCTGGAACGTGAAGGTGTGGCCAGTGGAGGTGGGCTGCAGAGGCTTTGTAGCCAGCTCCACCACAAGGCTCCTGAGGGCAGTAGGGATCAGAGGACAGGCCCAACGGAAGGCAATCAGAGAACTGTCCACTGCAGCAGAACGGAGCAGTCACTGGCTGTGGCTGAAACGTAGGGACCCAACATGGGCTCCCAAATGACCACGTGGTGCCACCGTGCGACACACACCCAGGCCTGATCAGCCTGTGGTGGGCCAACCTCGGCAGAGGGTGTCTTGTGATAACTGGCCGAAACACCCAATGAGGTCGGGGACCACAACTGAAGATGTGTCGTACTGGTGGCACCACGTGATCATTGCCAAATTCCACTCCACCCAAGAGGACATCTCCAACTCCACTCAATTGTTGTGCTGAATATTTAGGGATTTTAACAACCAGTCCTATTAAGAATCCTAGGCTCTGTTACATTGACTGTGGCAATTAGCTGCAGTGTAATGCTGCAGTGTAAACTACAAGACATATTTAACAGTGTGTTTACTTGCATATGAAATATCAACAGCTACACAATAAAAGTGTGAAATTAAGTTGGTTTGGAAAATGACAATGTTTTGCGCAAACTCTGTGAAACACAACTTCTTTACAGACATTCAACTAGTTCAATGCTAAATCATATAAAACTGAAACATCCGCAAGTATCGGTCTTTGAGAAAGCCCCACTGCAACAGCATAGGCAATCGACGTTATCCCAGCTGCTAGTGCACGTAAATGCGACTCAGCTCGGGCAGAAACATAACGAACTAGGCCGCCGGGATGTTTTAAGACAGGTGAGAGCTTCTCTTAAAGTTGAGAAGAAATTTGAGAAGAAATCTAAGAACTTTGTTTTCGAGAATCTCATTTGTTCTTAAGTTCTATCTTAGGAAAAATCTTAAGAAGAAAGTTAAGAAAAAACTAAAGAAAAGATTGAATTTCTTCATGAATACCAAATCTTCTTACATTTTGTCTTAAGAACAAATTTTGTTCTTAAGAATAATTGTTTTCTTAAGAACGCTTTGTGAATCTGGGCCCTGGTTACCCTAGTGGTGTCTAGCAAGGGATTGCTGCTATCACAGTAGAAGGCACAGGTGAGCTGTTGTACCAGTGTGGGAACAATGAAGCAAACCCATGACATAGCATCCTGTAAATGTAGAGAAGACTGTAGAGAACAGTGAGTCCGCTATTACAGACTAAAATACCAAGGTTGTAATTACATGATTTTAATATACTGTAATCGGTTGTGAACTAAAGTGGGCCGGTCTGAGGCATGAAACTCCAGAGCTGAAAATGAGTCCCACTCCGACCCTGCACAGGTGTATGACTGGCACCTGAATGGCACCTAATTGACAGGAATGATATTCTGGGGCCAGTGGCGATCCCATATCTCCAGAATCTGGGACCTAACTCCATCCTCCAGGATGACAATGCTCGCCCCCACAGAGCCAAGATCATCACAGAGCACCTCCAGAATTTGGGAGTGGAGTGGGTGGAATGGCCTGCCATGAGTCCAGACCACCGGTGGACTGGCCATACAATCTACAATCTACCGTTTATACTAACACATGGGCTGGCCCAATCACATGCTTAGGCCCTGCTGTCCATCGGCCCCCTCCCCCACTCTGACCCCTCGGCCGACAACCCAAGTGCAGTGTCATGTTCGTAGATAAGATAGTGAAAGGGGGTGCCCAGAAAATTAGGGAGAAAAAAAGTAAGAAGCTAGCAGAGGATGCCTCAAAATGTCAGAAACTGACAGATACGTATGTTCTCTGGATCGACTGTGGGGGCTAGGCCTACTACAGATACAGCAGCCATGTCTCATCACCGTGGAGTACGTCAACAGGGAGTGAGTACACTGGTTCACACTTGCATTGGTATACTTGCTGTCCATGTCACTTACTCCACTCTATAGTTTTTTTTTACAAATGGTGTATTCAACAGACTGCCAGCATGTTGATCGGCGGTGTCGGAGCGTTTGTGTTGGGCCGGTCTGAGCACATGGCAGGGCCTAATTTTTGTCCCAGTCCAGCCCTGGTCCAGACCTCAACCCAATTGAACACTTGTGGGATCAGCTTGGGCATGCTGTATGTGCCAGAGTGACCAACGCAACCATGTTGGCTGACTTGCGGCAAATCCTAGTTAAGGAATGGGATGCCGTCCCACAGCAGTGTGTGACCAGGTTGGTGACCAGCATGAGGAGGAGGTGCCAAGCTGTTGTGACTGCGTATGGATCTTCCACACGCTACTGAGGTCCCTGACGGTGTAAAATTAATAAAGTGTAAAAATGGCCAATATGTGTTGTTTTTTCCTTATTACTGTGGGAGAGTGCAATCATCCAATCCACCAAGCAACTCAAAACGAGAGTGAATACCAACAGAAGAATATTGCAGGGGATTTTGTCAAATATTTTTGGGCCGCTACCCACACGTTTAGCTGTGTTGCTCATTCCACAAATGCATGATCCTTATAAGTTGTACCTCGTTGTGAAGGTGACTAATCAGGCTAGATCAGACTAATCATAAAATACAAAGCAACTGGTGTTATTAAAGGGAAGGAATAATTGACCGAAATAACGTTTCCGAACCTTTTTTGAGGAGTTTATAGATATAGATATAGATATAGATAGATAAAACCATGGTTAAAGCTGTCTGGTCGCATGGAATCCAGAATTTCGGCTGCCCCTCCCATTTTTACTCAGATATGGGCCCCAATATTGATTCTGCTGTATTGCCTCAGCTTTGTGAAATGTTTGGCCTCAGGTAGTGGTAGGTCAGATGGGTGACGCAGGGATGGTTTACAAAGTCAGACTAGAAAAGGGTGGGAAACCCTACACAGAAATATACTTAAACTTTGCAGACACTTGAAGCCAAAGTTGAGGTGGAGGCTGGAGTAGACCCTAAAAGTATTGTTTTATGTGTCCCTGCTGCTGAGACCGAGCCAGTTGGGATATTTGAGCCTGAGTCAGTTGAGGCCTCTAGACTAGAGGCAGCAGACCTTTTACAGTTGTCTTTCTCTAACCATTCTATTTTCGAAGGACTCTATTGAAGAATATTGTTATATTAATGAATATTGCATCTGTGAAATTGTTTCTGACTCCTTGAAATCAAACACTTACCGTATTGACCCGAATATAAGACGACCCTGATTATAAGACGCCCCTTTATCAATAATTATTTTTGGTAAAATACTTTTTTTGAAGACCAAATCAAGAAGACCAAATAAAGAAAATAATTTGATTTGTATTCACATTGAATGAAACAATGTAGGTTGTTTTTTATCATCTTGGGGTATGGGCATACAAAGGTTTTTCAGTCACGTATTCACACACCCTCCTGTCAATCACCTGGAAGAGGCCGCTTTGCGGACGGCGATACGCTTTTCTCTGACTGCTACCATTCTTAAGCCGATCTTTTTGGGCTCGTCAACTTCTAACATTACACTCTGTAATATCATATTTCTTGGCTCCTCGACAGTTGTTTGATGCCTCTGCTTCATTGATCACCATGGTCTTAAAATTGGCATCGTAACTCCTCCTCTGTTGTTTGTTAACTTGACCAACCACTTGAGCCACTTTTTTCGAGCTGGTCCGAGTGTGTCTCTGCGGTGTCTCTCCGCGGGTGTGTGTGTGTGAGTGTGTCTCCATCTCTCCAGGCACCCGTCACTGGGGTGTGTGTGAGAGGGAGAAACACGGTGGCTCGCGTGGGGTACAGTCTTTTGGCGCCATATGTTGTTGTGAATTAATATTGACATGTAAAAGTCTAGGGCGCGAATATAAGACCGGGGAAAAAAAAACGTCTTTCGGGTCAATACGGTACTATGAATATAATAGGGGAACTATGAAAAAAGTAATCAAGCCGCCTCACGCTCCGGAACCATCGCTTCTCAAGGCTTACTTACTTACTTACTTACTTACTTATGTAGTATATTTTTACTATGAATTGTATAATAATGGGCCTGTATTCTTGCTTTTGGCTCTGTAAGATTCTACTGAAAATGGGGGTTTAGGACAGCTTGTAAACACACACACACACACACACACACACACACACACACACACACTTTTTTAGCCAGATGACCAAAACACACACACACACACACACACACACACACACACACACACACACACACACACACTGACCATGACCATATAAGGATAAAGAACGGGGGAGAGGCTCATTATTGGCTAAAGAGGCTAGGACAAGCTGTAGAGTCTTCTTGACCAGACCTCTGTTTTTGGTTGGGCCAGGGGGGAAGGTATTTGCATATGAAAGGGTATAAATCCCCTGGGCAACAACTGTTCTCTCTCTTGACTTCCTGCGACCCCCGCCCAGATGACCTGATCTCAGACCAGAAGACCATATGCTGTGTAAACTGCCTTGTTTGAATAAATAGCCTTAAAACTGCTCAAGAACTATTCTTCATTTTTAGCAGCCAACAGATCAACAGAACTTAATAGACAACACTTACTATTATACAAAAATTGTATTTAAATCCAGACTGGTTACAGCAGGTTACTAAGAGAGACACATCCAATGTTTAACATGTTTTGCTTTTATTCACATTAAAACTGCCCATTTCAAGTGGCTTTAAAATGGGACACTGTCTAAATGATCCTCCTACAATTTCAATTTCATCCTCCAGAAAATACAGAACAAATATGACAGCACAGAATATGAATAAAGTCAGCAATTTCGAGGTGAAGAAGGCTATTATTTTTACTAATGACATTACAAGGACAATACAATCATGTCACACAAGCAACTAACACAACTGTATGGAGGTGTATACTCAATATGACCAACTCACAGAAATGGAAGAGGCAAATACTTAAAAGAGAAGGGAATTAATGAATCTACCTGCTGTAAATCTAAGTCTGTCCTTCAAAAAAAAAATTATGGAACTGTTGGGGGTCATGAAGGCTAAAACAGTAATGTTTTAATGTCCTAGTCAATAACAATTTTTCGCACACCCTACAGTGGCTGAGGTGCAGGAGATGTATGCTCTGATGAAGATCTTGCGATCAAAAGCTTAGCTCAATCAATCGACATTTTGCATTGATCCTGAGTGTGCCAAGATTTCGTTAATGACAATATCCAAGTCAATAAAAGTGCCAGTCAATAAAAAAAATTGAGCTGCGCCTTTATTTTGGAACCACAGAAGGTCTTATTTGGCCATCAGATGTTCTTATGTTAACAGAGGAATCCTGTTAAAGAATTTCAATTCCAAACCATTATTAGTTTATAGACAAAACCTGTGTGAACATACTGTATGTCAATAGCCCATAATGTGAATGGTGTGAACAACAGGTCCTAATTGATTTCCTTGTGAGGAAATCTGATGTTTGGAACTTTTGGTGGCCATGAAATCCAAAACAGTAATGTTTTAATACCCTAATCAATAAGCCCTAACCCATTTATTTTGAAACCTTAAAAGGTCTTATTTGGCCATCAGATGTTTCTTTGTGTTTTTCTCCGGTCTGAGAAGGATGATGAAACATTTGGGAGCGAAGATGCAGAGCAGCAGCCCATAACTGGAGGCCAGGATGGCGAAGATCTCCACGGCGACCGTGTATTTCCCTGGGGAGCTGACGTAGGCGGGCACGAAGGCCACCCACACGGCACAGAAGATCAGCATGCTGAAGGTGATGAGCTTGGCCTCGTTGAAGTTGTCAGGGAGTTTCCTGGCCAGAAAGGCCAGGAGGAGGCAGAGGGAGGCCAGCAGGCCGATGTACCCCAGGACCAGAGAGAAACCAGCCACCGAACCCACAGCACACTCCAGGACCACCCTGGACCCATGACCCTCTCTGTCCCCTCTCACAGCAGGCCGAGGCGGGGCGAGGCACAGCCACAGCACACAGATCAGAACCTGCGAAAAAAATGTTGTATAATTAAAATGGCTGCTATCAAACAAAGTAACGCACAATCGACACATACTGTATATTCAATACAAAAAACAACATTTTAATTTAGACCTGCAACTTAGTAAATCAAGACCCCACAACGGCCACAAAGGGTCACACTTTATCTAACTGTAAGGCCATCTAGCAAACACTTACATCCAAAGTGACTCACTGTCAACATATACTGTAATATACTTATATGGCCAATGCAGGACTCAAGCCCACAACTCTGGTGTTGCTCGTATGAAGCGATAAACTGATTTATTTACAGTTTCAATTTACAATTTACAGTTACAGTTTACAGTTATTTTTGTGGGGGATACCTGCACTCAAGATCTGGCATACAGATGACTAATCGTAAACTCGGAAGGAACAACTGTCTCAAATCTGAAGAGAAAGACAATGATCAGCACCTGTATCAGGGTGCAGAGGGAGATGCCCACCCTCTGCTGAGCCGGGCCAAAGTAGCGCATCATGTTTTCTCCAGGCAGGGTGGCCCGGAAGGCCACCAGAACCACCACAGTGCGGCTGAGCAGGCAGGAGATACAGAGCACGAAACTGATCCCAAACAGAGTGTGTCTCAGCATACAGGACCAGACCACCGGCCGGCCAATGAAGGCCAGCGCACACAGGAAGCACAGCTTGAGTGACAGCAGGAGTAGGAAGCTCAACTCAGAGTTGTTGGCGCGCACCTAGAATGCGGCAAGGAGGGGTCAGTGATGTCATGACTGGAATAAAATTAAAACATTAAGAAAAGTGATTTCCATGTATTAATCTTTTCGTTCTTTTATGAAGAGGAATTTGAACGATTAACAACACAAATGTTCAAAACACAGTGAAGACATACACAAGAACCCAGTGCCACTTGATATCTGTCTAAATGCTATCTTTTTCAGTCTTGGCCGTCTCTTACCAGGGGTGTGTGTCTGTGCCAAAAGAAGGTGGCAAAAACAGCAGTTGTGAGTGTTGCCCCGGCAACAGAGATGATGGCCAGCACAACACCCATGGTGTCACTGAAGGACAGGAAGTCAATCTGCTGAGGAACACAGGCCGTACGGTCGCGGTTGGACCAGAAACGCTCCGGACACCTGCTGCACTCCACCGATCCTGAGAGAGGAGGAGGGTAAGTGGAATTTGGGTTGGTATTAGAATTAGAATTGGAGTTGGAATCCCAAACTGGAAAAAGAAAGTATCATCCAAAGAATAATAATATATATCATAATTCGATTACATGATAAATGGGTCTAAACACAGCGATCCTATCAACGGTGCAAAAGAACAATTCAAAACATTTAGAGAAAAACTGTACAGTGGAGCTTGTACTTGATGTTGTCATTTTTACTTTGCTCTCAGCACCATTCAAAGTAATCTTTTTGAAAGTGGATATATTTTTTATTTTCTCTGTGACTGGAATTCATCTGCAGTGGTACTTGTCTCTCCTCTCTTGACTTGAATGACTCTTCAGTGGTATAGCACCTGTCTCGTTGCTGATCTCTCCCTCAGCGCAGGGCAAACAGTCGAAGCAGCACACTGGCCTCCCTTTCTGCACCGCCTTCCAGGTGCCAGGGGGACAGGGAGTACTGCACACTGACACAGGCACCTAATGGGGGTGAAAGGGGGGAATCATCATTAGCACTGCTAATTACACATTAATTTAGACAGTACATTCAGCACATTTAATGGTTACACACACATTTTCTACTTCATTCTATGTAGTAGTCTTTACATTGTGTCTGCCTCAGAAAGATAAACTCCAGCAGTTTTACCTTATCCACACTGCCACCACCCCACACCGTTCTCTCCATGTCCATGTGAAACTGGCCGTCAGATCCCTCAGAGGACACAAAATAGCCGACCTGGTCAAACTTCACCATCCCATTTTGTGTAATATGCCAATTGATAATGTCATAAGTGGCAGGAGGGTCTCCATTTTTATCGAAGTTTAAAGGTTCCCCTACAGGTGTGGTAAAGTTCACCCCCCTCAGATAGTGGACAATCTGGAAGAGGGTTTGGAAACAACAAACAAGATAAAGAATGTATTTGGTTGTTAAAAAACGTTTTCAAATAATTCTCAATATAGGTCATATTGTACAAGGACTGTCTTTACTCTCACCTGACTGGGTTGAAGCTTCCTGACATCTGGACACTGGCCGTTGTAGAAGGGTCCCTCCCCTGGTTGGCAGGCCAGCATGTCCTGTATGGCATAAGCAATGGCATACACTGCCTTATACACGTTATAGGTGGCTCTCAACTGGGACACGTCCGCATACAGACTCTCCCCCTCACCTGTTCATGTTATAAACACAGAAACACGAGGAACAAACCAAGTCACGGCAGTACACATATCACAAAATAAAAATTGCTGTACAATGTTGTCTCAATCAAAAGCATTCTTCCTAAGCATATAACACTTTTTTCTAACAGTTTTTCATACCTATGGCTTCTGACCCTGAACACTGTCGCCTTGGCGATGGGATCACGCCGTGGTCAAACCCAAGGGAGCACCCGAACAGCATTTCCCAGAATTCCCTCAGGAAAGGGTCGTGCATGTGTGAGGCACCGTCAGGATGCAGACGTCTCAGGAATTGGCCTAGTCCGGGAATGTTGGCTTTCCGCAAGGCAAATCCGATGGTTCCCGTCAGCATAGGGAGGTTCTGTGGGGCGGAGTGCGTGGTTTCGGTGACCCACGCCTCGGTAGCAATCCACTGCCTATCTGTCACATTCTGGCGGACCACCTCCTCAAGCAGAGCCTGGAGACAGGATCGGAGGAGCATGAAGATACCCCTAGACAGACATAACGAGACCAATAAAAACCTGAAGAAAGACTAACAACTGAGTAGCAAAGTTGCTCAGAGACTGAGGGTGGGTAACCTGTAATAAGAGAGCTCACCAGTGCGTCCTGTGAGATAGCAAATGTCACCACGACTCTGGCAGAGGATGTCCGGACCGTGTCCACAATCCTTCTGATCCTGCTCTGTGATCGGACCTTGGAGATGAGAGAGAAAAGAGAGGTGAGAGAGAGAGAGAGAGTCAAAAAGGAGAGAGGAAAGTTCGAGAGGCAGAGGGAGACAGAGAGCATACATTTACATTTGGGAGATGAGAGAAAGAAAGAGTGGTAAACACAGCATCACATGGTACCTTGGGGATGACCTCAGAGTAGGCGATACACACCCCTGACCCACGGAGCTCTTCCAGAAGCATTTGAAGACCAAACCTGCCATAGTCATCATCCCCAGACACCAGTCCCACCCAGGACCAGCCCAGCAGACGCAGCAGCCTGGCCATGCCCCTCGCCTGGAAGGCATCGCTGGGCACGGTCCGAAAAAACGAGGGGTACCTCCAGCTGTCACTCAAACATGCACAGGAGGCAAAGTAACTCACCTGGGAGAGAACAGAAAGGAGAATAAAAATATCCAGTACAGCATACATAATGTAATATACATATAGTGTGTGTGTGTGTGTGTCTGTCTGTGTGTGTCTGTGTGTGTGTGTGTGTGTGTGTGTGTGTGTGTGTGTGTCTGTGTGTGTGTGTGTGTGTGTGTGTGTGTGTCTGTGCGAGTGATTGTGCGAGTGATTGTGCACGTGTGTGTGTGAGGGGGAAGGAGAATTTAAATGTGTCTTCACCATGGGAATCTCAAAGACCCCCAGGCTCTGTGCCACTACGATGGAGGCTGACGACCGGGCGTCTCCGACAATGACAGGCACCTCAGGGGCCGAGCCACACTCTGTGCCCGACACAGAGGCCTCTTGGCCAGTCACCATGGCCAGGGCTGCCCCCAGGGTGGTGCTCTCTGCCAGGCAAGTGTCAGCTGCTAGGTACCCCAAGGTGAGGTTAGGTAGGAGGGCAGGGTTACGGTTAATCTCCTCCACCGCAAAGATCATGGTCTGGAGCCAGCGGTACGCACGCTCGTAGAAACTTAGGTGGAGAGAGATGAAGAGAGAGATAAAGAGGAAAAAGTTTCCTAAATAAAGCGTTTACTTATACACGTAGGTACGCATTCTCTATCGTGTCCTGATTCAAGAGATTATTGGACCACCCCCCCACCCCCATCCCCCTGCCAGTATAGCTACATAGTATGCATGAATCAGGACATGCAATTGGGAATGCATCTATTGTTTATAGGTACATACATTAACTAGGAGATGAGTATGATTAAGACAGAGGGTTAGGGTTGGATCATTTTTAACATAGGTATACAGCGCCTTCAGTAAGTATTCACCCTGCTGGACTTTTTCCACATTTGGAGACTTTCAAATAGATTTAATTTAAGTCACTGATCTGCATAAAATACCCCAGAAAGTCAAAGTGATAACATTTACTTTGAAATGTTTTCAAATTAATAAAAAATGAGAAGCTGAAATGTCTAGAGTCAATTTGTATTCACCCCCTTTGCTATGACACTCACACAAATGAGCTCAAATGCAAAAATATCTCCCCAGGCCTCAGGGCCCCTTGAGCAGATGCTCTTCATTTGCTCAGTTCGTAATGACAGTCTGATCCACACAGTGTGTAATTGATTCATACACACATCAGAGCCCCTGTAGAAACAAAAACATTCCGAAATCACAGGAATTATTATCATGGACTCAGGTAGACTCAATTCATAGACATGCTAATTTAAAGCGTCATAGCAAAGGGGATGAATACTTATTGGCTCTGGACATTTAAGCTTTTCATTTTTATTTCATTTGTAAAAATGTACAAAGAAAATCACTATGGCATTTGGTGTACGTTAGTGACATCTACTTCAAAATCTGGTTGTAACCCAACAACATGTGGAAAAAGTCCAGGGGGTAAATACTTACTGAAAGCACTGTGAGAAGAAGATGTAGAGGTAAAGGGAAGAGAGCATTAGAGGTTAAGATTAAGGGAGAATGATGCAAGAGAAAAGCTGTCCACATGTAAAAACCACTCACATTGTACAGCTAGCATTCCTCTTTACGCTCCTAAACTCTAACTCAGGCTCCGGTGCACTCGCATGGATAGGGAACAGACCCCCGATCACCACGTCTCCTGCCTGATAAACACTGTCTGAGACAGGCTTAGCCATGAGTTGACAGGGCCTCCCACCACCCAGCCCCTGGGAACCACCCAGTCCATGGAGCGAGAACAGCAGCCACAGCCAGCCACAGAGGCACATCGCCTGGGAAGAGAGCTGACCAAGGGCAGGCAGAGAACCCCTCAACTGGAGGACAGAATTAAATACAATATGATGAACACTGCATGCAGCAAAGTAGCCATGACCTGAAGAGACAGAATACAGCAACATGGTTAGAAAACAACCAAAAACAATCAACACTCATGGCCAGACATTTACAATAGTAACCCATATTAAAAGAAAATAACATTTAGTATTCACATTTATCCCCAAATAGGAGTCACACAGCTCTGATGCAGCTAACACCACACACCATCCAACTTGAGACCGAGCATCAGCGATGGGCATCAATATCCAGTGGAGACCGCAGCATCTACACACAACCTGTACCTGGTTGAACAGTGTGAGGTGTGGGCAGAGTGGCATGTCCAGCCAGACAGATAGACAGATAGATAGAGCCAGAGAAAGAGTGAGAAATGGGCAGCTGCTGATATACAGAGAGAATTGCCCCTGGCTAAAAAACAACCACATGGCCATTAGAAGGGGCATGCAGTGGCAGGCAGGGCAATTGAGGTTGTTTTCGGAGGACTGGGGTAATTCAGGAAAGCCCATGTGAGCTAGATCTAATAGCCGGGACGGATGGCCCCACAAGAAGCCCAGGAGAGAGTGAAGAGAGTAGCGCTTGTTATTCAATAACACAATTGATTGGCATTGATTGACGCATTGTACATAATATACAGATGTACCCATGTTGTTTTATTCCTCATACGATTAAAAGAAGTAAGCATTGTCACTACTGTACCTTGTAGTTTTGCAAAATTAACTTAAGATAAACAGTCATTCTTAGAGAGAGAATGGAGGTTCTTCTAGGTATCTTTTATAGAACTGCACTAAAGAGTGCGTATACATATCAATAATGGAAAAAAGCTCCTGAGACAGGAGTGGGAGTCTTTTGCTTGATGAGGCTTCCTCTAAGTGTATTGTTTAGTGGGACTGTGGGTCAATGGTCAAGGAGGTGATGGGAATAATTGAGCAATTGCGGTGACACAGGTCGATCACCCTAATTGGAATGCTGAGAGCATGAGATCACGATACCACCTCTCTCTCTCTCTCTCTATACAACCTTGTTCATATGCCTATGTGTGGGTGGGTGGACGTTTTGTGTGAGTGTGTGTGTGTCTAGTAGGTCTTGTGTGTGCAGTAAGAATGTGAAGGGAGGTCTAATATAATTCAGAAGGGTCAGCCAGATAGAAATAGAGAGCTGTCATTTTCAGGAACATCCTCTGTCATGTTCCCCACTAGGTCAGCAAAGTGATCATCCAATTACACCCCCTCTCCCCTATACCCTCTACCAGCCTGTGCGTGACTGGCTTTCGTGCCTCGCTGCTCCAGATGGGTTCAGATATCTGCAGTCAACAGGTGCCACAACAGAGAGGTGGACATAAACAGTGAAGAGTTTGACATCATTAGAAGACACAGGGCAGAATGAGGTGGATCACGTCCTTCATGAGTCTTTCATGTCCTAATCATAGAAACAGGTCGGAGATATTGCATTGCACAAATGCCGTACAATAACTATATTGTCCCTTTTTATGTGAGGTCAGTCAGTATACAACATCAATACACACAATCAATACATAGTAATACAAGTAGATAGATAGATGGTGATATTGAAATGTTTGTGGGAAAATCCAGAATCATCCTCTCCATGTCTTGTCTTACCTGTCTGTCTTTCTGCCTGCCAACCTCTGTCTGTCTGCCTGTCTTTCTGCCTGCCTGACTGCCAACCTCTGTCTGTCTGTCTGTCTGTCTACCTGCTTTAGTCTACGACTGCTTTAGTGTACTGTTTGTAGGCGGCTGTGGCTCAGGAGGTAGAGCCGGTGTCTAATGATCGCAAGGTCGGCAGATCGGCGGTTTGAGCCCCGGCTGGCTACATGTCGAAGTGTCCTTGTCGAAGTGAACCACAAATTGCTCCCAATGAGCGGGCCGGCGCCTTGCATGGTAGCTTGCCGCCATTGGTGTGTGCATGTGTGTGTGAATGGGTGAATGAGAGGCCATTGTAAAGCGCTTTGGAATAAGACGCGATATAAGTCTGTCTGACTGTGTCTGTCTGTCTGTGCCTGCCTGCCAACCTCTGTCTATCTGCCTGTCTTTCTGCCTGCCTGCCTGCCAACCTCTGTCTATCTGCCTGTCTTTCTGCCTGCCTGACTGCCAACCTCTGTCTGTCTGTCTGTCTACCTGCTTTAGTCTATGACTAAGGTCATGCCATGAGCTCCAGGACTCCCCGGGGATAAGGGGAGGGAGAGGGGAGCAAGCCCCAGCTGGAGATGCTCTTCCTGGGGGAGATCTGAGGAGGAGAACTGGGCCTCTCACAGCTGGGACCAGGCCTACAGAGAAAAGGTTGTTATGGGAACAGTCATCTTCCCTTTTGATTTCTGAAATGTCTAAATGTGACCTCTTAGGTGTGTATGTGTGTGTGTGTGTGTGTGTGTGTGTGTGTGTGTGTGTGAGAGAGTGTGTATTCCACTCCTGCTCTATTCCAATGTGCCCTCCCAGATATAAACATCCACTAATTATTGGCCAGCGTGACAGAACACCCACCACGACAACACTAGGAGAAAAGAGGACACTTGGGTCAGAAAGGTAAGAAACTTCCCTCAAGCGCCATATCTCAGGATTCAGCAGTGTCCAAGATCACTGAAGGGCTCTGTGTGTGTGTGTGTGTGTGTGTGTGTGTGTGTGTGTGTGTGTGTGTGGGTGTGGGTGTGGGTGTGGGTGTGGGTGTGCGTGTCTGCACATTTGACATTGAGTGATGAATGTACAATATTGCAGATGATACAACAAGAGCTGTCATCGGATTAATGGAAATTGCATAAAAAATGTCACCTTACTGTCACCAACAGCGGAGAACTAGAATTACAAAACGTTTTTGGCATTTAGCACCTTTATCCAAAGCAACTTACAACAAATCCATTTGTCTAAGTAAGTGAATCATCTATCCATCAGTCATTGCAAGAAAAAGTAATCTATGCTCGGGCCAGAGGCCATTGGCAGTGATAATGCAAGAAGAAGGAAGAATTCTATTTTGTATTATTATTTACCGAAGAGAAACTCTACAGGGGGGTAGAGGGAACAGAGAGGTTTCAGGAGGGACAGTTAAGGTGTCGCCTTAAGAGATGGAGGTCTTCAGTCTACGGCGAAATATAGGGAGTGACTGCAGTCCTGATCAGTGACAAACTCAGGCTGTTTGAAGGGCAGGGGCGAAAAGAAAAAAAGGGCACCTACTGCACAACATGGGACCCCATCAGTGCACATGGTCAAGTTTAGACCATTGGAGGGGCACCAATAGGGCATGTCCTCTCATTTTCGCCAATCAAAAGGGCACTTAAGAGACGTTTTTCAACCAGGACGCCCCCCCCCCCAAAAAAAAATCAGTATGAAAAACCAATAAAAACAATTTAATAATAATAAAATGTTTCAGTACGACTGGTAAACTACAAAGCCGCACCGCTTGCAGCATTACGGCTACCGTAGTAACCGGTACTGAGTCTGTGGCACCTTTCAAGAGACACGCTTACGACGCAGAGTTCAAGCAGCAAGCTCAAGGCTGTCAGTCACCCAGTAGAATATGGGAATAGAGCAGCAGCGAGAGAATTCAACATTAATGAATCAATGGTACGGAAGTGGAGGAAGCAAGAAGATGACCTGCGCCAAGTAAAGAAGACTAAACAGAGTTTCCGAGGGAACAAAGCGAGATGGCCACAGTTAGAGGACAAACTCGAACAGTGGGTTGTTGAACAGAGAGCAGCAAGTAGAAGCGTCTCTACAGTCACTATTCGAATGAAGGCAACAGCGCTAGCACGTGACATGAACATCGATGAATTTCGAGGCGGTCCTTCTTGGTGCTTTCAACTTGAAGTTTTAAAGTACCCACTCGATATAATAAACAACAGTTTAACGATCACTAAACACTTATAATTTGTGTATTGGATTCATTATTCTCGTTTGCCATAGGCTACCGGTAAGGGAGAGTTGACTTGTAAACATACTTTCGTTTTAGCTCGTGTTCAAAAGCAAGAAGTGTGTTCATCTTGTTATGTGTAGTTATGTGTTTTTAGCATATCGATGTTCTCCCAGTATGTTGTGATGTTATTAAAATACAGTTTAGACCTTCGTAGCGATGTGTTTTGTTAGCCGCTAGCTGTTAGCAGCGTTCGTAGCTGTGGCTGCGTTTAGAGTCACTTTTCTCCCATTCAGTGTTTGGGGTGCACCGACATTCAAATACGCCTGTCGTGTTCAATCTTTCTCCGATTTCAATGTAGGCCTATGACACATCATTTGAAAGATTACAATCTGTAGTTTAAGCACATGTAAACTGAAAAATTACGTTGCACATTTCACCAGGAGCTGTCACATATTCTTCTTCTTCGGCGTATGGGTAGTTGTTTTTCCTCTCCACTCCACCAGGCTCGGGGCCGAGGGGCTACCCTTTTACCACCCCGAGACCTGGTTGAGGGGCTCACCCGGGCTATATTTCTGGACACCCCTCCAGAAGCCACGTCATCGTCTCGTCATCTAATACCGACAGACCATGCATCCCGTTGGGTGGGTGGTACACCGGGCAATCCAGGATAACATGGTCTGCGGTTTGTCACATATTGGTTGTTGGTTATAATTGTATAGCCTATTGGTTGTTTTCTGGTGTTGTTTTCTTGTTTTGCTCTGTTTGTAGTCTACTTGATGTATTTTTATCAGCTGTTAAATCACCACAGCGGTTAATCCACTAGATAATACCAGATTGAAAATGCTTGTAGCCAACTACTCTATAGCTCGTGATCGCAGCTATTGCGAATTGCTATTCACGCGAGTCAGCTGTGAATCACCACAGGTCCTTGACGCTTGTTGCAAAAATGGATGACGAACGGCTGATACTTGAGGTGGAAAAATATATATTTTTATATGCGCCAAATGACAGTGGAGCAGGTAGAACGTTGACGGTGACGCAACGCTCAGGTGGAGCATGGACAACGGGAAGTTGACGCAACGCCGATGACGAGGTGAAGCAACGCAGTAGGTGGAGCTTGGGCGCAACGCAACCCCAGTCAAACGTTTGACTGCAGTATCTTCTATTCTATGCGCCTTATAATCCGGTGCGCCTTATAGTGCGGAAAATACGGTACTAATGTAGATTATGTAAATATATGTAAATGTTTAATGATGTTTTGTGTTAATCTCTTTCCTGTATCACTGTCTTTGTCTAAGTAATGGACAGACCCAAGCACACTTTCACTAATGTAGTTAATGTATACTAATGTAGATATACTAATGTATATAATAATGTAGATAATATAAATATGTTAATGTTTCATGGTGGTTTGTGTTAATCTGCTCCCTGTATCCCTGTCTCTGTAGTATTACACAAGAGATGTGTGTTCAAACAATAAAATAAAGATATGTACTGCATCTACAAACATATCGTCATTTTATAGATGTCTTAGCTACATTATGTTTCAGTCAGTACCTAAGTAGAAAAGAAACAAACATTTTAATGTTTTGCAGTAGGTGGTTGATGATCAAACATGATCTTCATATGACATATCTTGTGACATTTTCAGTTTGACCAGCCCAGGTTATATAATGTCCTCGATGTAGGTAATTAGTGTACAGTATGTGTGGGCGGATGAGTGGTGTCTGTGTGTATGTATGTGTGGGGAGCATGCCTGTTCCCCGGGTCCTATGTTCCCCGGGTCCTATGTTCCCCGGTTCCCCACTTCCGAAAAAGGGTTCTATGTTCCCCGCTTCCGAAAAAGGGTTCTATGTTCCCCGCTTCCGAAAAAGGGTCCTATGTTCCCCGCCTGCCGTTGTGTCAAGCGACCCCATGTGTCGTTATGTGGTACTGCATGAGAGTTTGACTCTTTTTTTTGGGGGGGGGGGGGGTCTTAAGATGACTTGGAAATAATGAAGAACACAATGAATGTCATAGTATTGTCTCAGCATTTTATATAACTCCCTAGATAGATCATTTTCGAGATGGAATTGAAAATCTTATATTCCTAAAAGAACACCAGTGATATATATATATACACATTATTAAATATTTTTTCTATATTTTTGTCAAACGAAATCAAATAAATACAGTAGAGATATCAATCTAAAATATAGGCTTTTATTGCAACCAACTAATTAAACTATGTTTGTGCATACATAATAACAATAATAACAATAACAATAATAATTAAATTAGGCCAATAACAATAATAATAACTAACTTGCATCACCGGGGTAGAGGGAGAAGAACCGTGGTGTTCACGATGGTCTTTAGTCCGGAAAAAGAACCAGAGAGTCCTTTTTAGACTGCTGAAATCTCGATCAAATTCAACACCTATGATCGGATTCATATTATAGCTCACCAGGGTAGAGAGGAGAACCAGGAAAGTTCTCGAAATATTTCTAAGTCCACGATTTTTCGTGAAATTAACACCCCGACCACACCTGTTCGCTCGACCATAAGGTCCCATTCATAATTTTTGCGATTTAGTTAAGCATTTCCCACTTTTGCTTAACGGATTACTGTAATAAAACTGACCCCCCCCCAGCAACAAACAGCAACAAACACAATAACAATAACAATATTTAGGCCAATAACAATAACATAATAATAACAATAACAATAATAATAATAATAATAATAATAATAACAATAACACAATTAGGCCAATAACAATAATAATAACAACAACATAGGCCAAAGTGCTATCAAAATAAATGTGGAAATCTAGCCCATACGGACGCTACGGCTGACAGCCCTCCAGTACGAAGCCAGATCTCTGAGGCCCTGCATGTAGTGTCCTTTCAGCCTCAGTAGACGGGCCTCCAACTCCCTCCACTTCCGTCTCCTTGTTGGGGGAGCGTGGCCTCTGTCTGCCATCCCCAGCTTACCCTCTGCAAGTGTTTGCTGATCCTTCAGGTGCCGAAGGAATTTCCAAAGTGAAGGATGGCGCACTTGGACAGCATCGTTCAGAGTACGATGATAAGCTAGAACAAAAATACAGAATTATAACTTATTAGCCTATTAATGGCCTATTAATGTGCAAACTGGTTCTACATCTGCAAGCTGATCTACTAACGGTGTGCAGTGAGGATTGTTGATCTTTCCAATGTAGAAGATAGCGGGCCTTATTTGAAGTATAGCCAAAAACAAGTATATCTCAACTTCCCCTGTGTGTGAACTTCAATTAGTATTCGTTATTTGGGATCTTAGTAAATCAGGCCCTAAATGTTATTAGTTTGGCATGAACATTTTGACATTGAACATTTTCCCCTCTGTGTCTCCTCCTTTCACAATTTTAAATCCTTTCTTAATCCTTTCTCAATCACGGTGCCCGCCCATGATTGGACTGATGTTACGTCCATCATCATTAGCGCGCCTTAATCCTTTCTCAATCACGGTGCCCGCCCATGATTGGACTGATGTTATGTCCATCATCATTAGCGCGCCTGTACGTGGCAACTCGTCCACCTGTTTAAAGAGCCCTCCTGTCCTCTGCTGTGTTTGATGTTTCGTTAATTTTTGTTTCGGCTCATAGTTAAACCTATACTCGATATACGCACAGGCCCAGAGGTGATAGGATAAGAATGAATTAACCCATAATTAGCAGACAATATTATATTAACAATATAAAATTATTAACTTAATACTTCAGATTTAGTTATTAGATGAAATTATATTTTTTTTGTTCAGATCTGTCATTGTTACACTTACATTCAACATGGTTATTGGTCCTTTGCTCCATGTTTCGTTCGAACACATTCCACATCGCTGGTGGGAAGGCCGCTCCAGGATGGACATATGTGTTACGAACATACGCGAGGAAGTCTTGTAACTCAGGGTGGTTCTCCAGGGCACGCCTGGTGTTTCTGTGGTTGAGGAGAAGATCAAAATTGATCTGGACCAGAGGCAGAGGCAGGTGTCCTAAGGCCATCACCTTGAGATGAGATGAGATGAGATGAGATGAGATGAGATGAGAGATGAGATAACGTTTATTGCCATTTATGCATACACATTAAGCATACACATATAGGAATTTGATTTGGTGTTACAGTAAGAGCAGTTCTAAATGCAATGCAAACAAAACAACACAGGACAGACAGCAGTGCAGACAGAACACAACAAACCTTGCGGATGACTGCTGCCAGTGGATGGTCATGACGGAATGGACCAGCCAATCCAAGTGCCTGTACCCTCTTCCACAAGGCTTGGTTGAAATGGAAGTAGCATCCTCCGATTCTGGCTTGTGGCAACTCCGTTTCAAGAGCAGTTTTCAGCGCTTGCTCAAAGTCACAGATGACTTTACGCGGACGCCAACTGTGGTGGGTGATTCTCCTGACTGACGTTTTGACACACTGGAACACTTGTCGGTAGTGTCCAATTGTACGTTGCTCCATGAGGACATGTACAAGGGGGACAACGAAGCCATGAATGTCCCCGAGTATAGTAAATACTTGGTTGTATGGGCGTGGGCACGACTTGAATGTAGCATCCATGTATAATGTCCTGCAGTGTCGCAGCTGTCTCAGGTTGTCCTCTGTGGAAAACACTGCTATGCCCCACTCACTGTCTTGGTGCAGGAGGAAGTGGTCTCTGCCCCATGTCTCAGCCCATGGACCGTCGATCCTTACATCATCAACGGTAGCTGGGATGGGAGGGATTACTGCAGCTCTGGCTCTGGCCAAAACAGACCTAACTGGGGAGAATCTTTGAGGAGGTCGCCCCCGACCTCCATGCTGGATCGGACGGCCCCGCTGTAGACCTACGCACTCAGCATTGTAAATGCGTTTGATTGGTACTGTGGGTTCTCTCACCACCTCTCCAGTAATCACTTGGCGAAATTGCGCATTGTTCACCATTTGTGTATCGGGGGCATGTACATGTTCGTAGACCTCCCGAACTTCTATGTTGGGATTGACTACCTCTACATCAAAGATGTTGGTAACCAGAACTGTCCGGCAGTCTTCTCTCCAACACCGCCACCGAATATTCTGTAAATTTGTACGGTATTTGTGGTACCTAAAATTATCCAGAACTAATATTTTCCCCCCTCGGTCTCCAGTAATTATTTGAGCCATTGTCACTACGCATGTGTTACGAACATACCGGTATGTGAGGAAGTCTTGTAACTCAAGCTCAATTACAATTGAGCTTAAAACAATTGATAGGGGGTGTTACGCCCCCTGGTGACTCGGAGTAGAAGGGCGCAACAGAGACACACTAAATATCAGAGTGCAACATTGTCCCCTGAAACATACAAGTATATTATATCAATGTGTTTCTATGCAGTATCAATAGCATCTAATTTAGATTTTTTATTTTAGTTGTTTATCTAAAGAAAATAATATTTTAAAATAATGAATTATCTAAAACAATAAATTAAAAACAATCTAAATGATATGCTACATTTAGCATATCATGCTACAATGATATGTACATTTCAAGCCTGCAAACTGCGACACTTTAAATGAATGTGCAATAACACTATGTGCAATATGACAACCCTAGGGTACATAAGGTTGCCGAGAATAGGAAACGTTAGAATAGGTATAGCATAGCATAGAGTACAGCACAGTGTTTTATTTGTACAGTATAGTATAGTGGATAGTGTACATAGCCTTTATTTATGTAAACCAGTACTATATCAATGACAATAAAGACCATTCATTCATTCATTCATTCATTCATATTATCAATAGCATACCCCTTTTATAATTAGCATACTGAATTTCATTCTCAGATTTGATATAAAGACTATCAGAGTTGGGTCATTGTGAAGACAACCCCAACCCAACTCAACTCAACCCAACCCTAGGAACCACAGGCAACCGGTGAAAATCACAGGCATATGGGCTACCATGTCAGGTAAAATAGTCTTACTGAAAGACCTTGTATAAAAAATATTGATGGGAATCTATAGCCTACCTTAATACTTGATGTCTTTTATTTTCAGAGAATCCACAGCTCCTGTTTGAAGGGACCGTGTTCCTGCCACTCCACAGAGAAGATCCCCTGACAGGCTGTGAAGAGTACAAGGAGGGAGCAAAGCTTCTCTTGCACCCTCAGCCATCACTGACACCCTCCTGTTCCTACATCATAAATGTGTTTGGGAACCACGCCAACTTGTTGGGATAGGTATGAAGTCAACTGCCACCAATGGGCAATACTGTGAAATTGTTGATAAAAGAGTAGTCCACAACATCAGGAACACATGCTACCTGAAGAATAGGTTTCTCCACTCTCATATGGAGTAACTCTCCCATGTCACACTGTGATGGTGGTCATTGTAGTCTGTCTGGGATGGAGGATGTCAGTGTAGTCTCTTTCAGAAGGACAGTTTAGTCTCTCTGTGGTGGAGGGGAATGTTGGGGGAGTTGTTACACAACACATTCTTGTTTATTTATTTATTTGTATTTTAAATAATTAGAGCAACCTGGTCTCACACGGCAGACGTCAGAATTCGACGTTTATGGACAAACGTCGAATTCTGACGTGAGATCGCATTCAAACGTCGAATTCCGACGTGACATTTGCATCCAAACGTCGAATTCCGACGTGACATTGGGGTATCTCGTTCTGATAGCGCAGGGGTGCACCTGTTATGTGCGCCTGTCGGGGCTTCTCTCGGGATTATTCCATTTTGAATTGCACTTGCATTAATTAGTTAGGCCACATTAAGGGTTAGGGTTAGGGTTAGGGTTAGGGTTAGGGTTAGGGTTAAGGTTAGGGTTAGGGTTAGGGTTAAGGTTAGGGTTAGGGTTAGGGTTAGGGTTAGGGTTAGGGTTAAGGTTAGGGTTAGGGTAACCATAGGGTTTCCAATTCAAAATGGAATAATCCCGAGAGAAGCCCCGACAGGCGCACATAACAGGCGCACCCCTGCGCTATCAGAACGAGCTACCCCAATGTCACGTCGGAATTCGACGTTTGGATGCAAATGTCACGTCGGGATTCGACGTTTGGATGCAATCTCACGTCAGAATTTGACGTTTGTCCATAAACGTCGAATTCTGCCGTCTGCCGTGTGAGACCAGGCTGATTAGAGTTAGTAGATTTGTGACAGCCCCCCAGTGTGTCTGAATTGGAGTCCTAGTATACTGTACTTCCAAATGGTTTAGCATGGGGGGTCAGCTTCAGTACTAGATTTGGTCCGAGGTCCAATAGTGTCCTACCTACAAAAGGTTTTGTACATATAATCATTTTGTTCATATAATAATGTTGTACACATAATAATGTTGTTCCTATGTATAATAGTTCCTGCAATTTCCTGTAAATGTCTATCAATTAGTAATCCACAGTATGATTATGTATTTGTGTATGTTGTTTAAAAAAATAAAAATAATAATAAGTATGATTATGTATTTGTGTATGTTGTTTTTTAAATAAAAATAAATAAAAAAAATAATAAAAAAAAACTCTCACCGAAGCGGGGAACATAGAACCCTTTTTCGGAAGCGGGGAACATAGAACCCTTTTTTTTTCTTTTTCTAAGAAATCGGGGAACATAGGACCCGGGGAACATAGGACCCGGGGAACATAGGGATGACCCCTATTGATCTGACTTTTCTTTCAAAAAATGTGAATACATTGAAAATCAACGACACATCGCTAGTCAACTAACACAGCTTGTTTTGTGAGCCTGCTATCAATGTAACGTGTTGTAGTTAACTAGGTAGCAGTGGGGATTACTCACCAAATCCATTGCCTTGCGGTATTTTGGCTTGACTAGCGTGTGTTGTGATTCTCAACAACGTTGAAACGTAGTTCTGTGTCTTGAAAGAAAAGTCTGAAAATGTTGATTGGTTGCCGACATGCTGACCAAATGATCAGACTGTGTCACAAATGTGATGCGTTTGCAAGCAATACACTGGCAAGTGATTGCATCATAACCAAAGGATACCATGACACAGCTGTCTGAGGACAAACATAGAAAGTTTGTATTGGAAACCCCACAGGGAACTAGTAAATAATGCTATTTTATCTATTTTTGAGTGTGATAAAATATGCGTATTTGATATTCGAGTTGCTAAGCTTATTTGATGTAGTTGGTGAATCACTATGTCAATCACCTTCGATCCCTTTGTACATATTATGCCTTTGGAAGCTGGTTGGACACTAATATAAGCGTTTACATGTGTAATATTAGGTTATATTCTCCTATCAAACTGTTTATCACAGGTATAACCCAGCCCTACCATTTGGAGATGCATAATTTTAAATGTTTATATATATATATATATATATATATATATATATATATATATATATTAGGCTGCATGTAAATGCAGTCAGTGTTACGGCTGAAAAGGCCCCCTTTAATTCACCTGCATCACTTCCTTCTCCCACTATAATTGAGACCTGCTAACGTGAAGTGTTTGTGTTTGTGTGTGTGTGGGTGTTTGTATATGCCACTCACTCACTCGAACTCACCTATTTGCCCAAACCCATAAAAAAAAAAACTTGTTTGGAGTGATGCTGGTGGTTGCCATGGTTACGCCCGACCCTGGTCTGCCTTTTGTTTTCCAGTGCCACTTGGGATGGAGAGAGGGATGGATAGGGGGATGGATGATATTTGAAGCCTGGCCTTTCAAAAGCACTTCAACTCACATATAGGTCATGTGAGTTGAACCTGAAGTACTGGGGATGTGGCCGGTGTACACACCGGTATACACACACACACACACACACACACACACACACACATACACACACACACACATACACACACACACACACACACACAGTACCACATACACACACACACACATACACACACACACACACACACACACACACACACACACACACACACAGTACACACAGTACCACAACCTCACTGGCAACACCCTAATGCAACACCAGGGTGTTTGCAAAAGGTGGCATGATAACTACTACTACTATACACATGCACTTGCACACACACACACACACACACACGCCCACACACACACACACTCACACACACACACACACACACACACACACACACACACACACACACACACACACACACACACACACCACAAAGCAATGTTTGACATGGCTGTCCTCAAGTGAACCATTAAACAGGTTATAACCATTAGACAGACCTGGCCTGATGTAATGAGATGACTTCCAGGTGTAGAACATTAGCATTGACACCATAAACGTGGTTAATATGTGTTTGTTGCCTTGCCCTTTTCACTCTGGAATGCTGGAGGAAATTCCACCATATTGGTGGAAAAATATGTGTAACTATGGACCCCTTGGGCTTAAGGTGTTCCTGTCAAGCATACAGTACAGAATGTGTCATAGAACATATACACCATGATAAAGTTGTCTGTCAGTCACTGTAACGTGGGCTAAGTGTGTTTTCAGGACCTGCTGTCTGGGTGGAAAGAACCCTGGAGCACTAATCATCTTCAGTCAGAGGCAGAATGGAACCTTGTGTAAACTGATGTCATTTTCAGGCTTTCTGTCTTTCTCCTTCTAACTAGCCTCGCTGGAAAACAAGCTCCTCCTATAAACAGGCTATGCACTGCATGTAGGATCCCACTATAGTGATCCTCCTCTGTGGCTCAGTTAAATGGACTGACTTATATACAGTAGCGCCTTATTCCAAAGCACTTTAGAACAGCCTCTCATTCACACATTCACACACCAATGGTGGCAAGCTACCATGCAAGGCGCCGGCCCGCTCATTGGGGGCAATTTGGGGATCGGTGTCTTGCCCCAAGGACACCTCGACACGTGGACAGCCAGGGATCGAACCGCAAACCTTGCTGTTCCTCTATCATTATTAAACCGGGCGCAATAGTTTATTGGAGTTGGTGTGACTTCTGATTTTTCACACATGGTGTTTACAATGTTGATCTGCAGAGACTGTGACACTTGATGTTGAACCAGTGCATTTACAAATCAATATTATGCAGTGCCCTGATTAACCACTAGGTCACACTGTTTTACCCAGCTCAAGTGTTTGTTAATGCACTCGAGATTTGGCAAGACCCTTAGTGAGGATTTCTCTTTTTGAAAAGGGAGTCTGTCTTTTTCAATCTAACAAAGGTCAACACACCAGAATCCAGTCTGCCAATTGCAGATTTCTGTTTTCCCTCTCAAATTCCATTGTAAATCACATAACGTACAATACATTGGCTCAGGGTAATGACTTGTGTCAGGAGAGGGATAAAGGGACTAATTCTGATATTGTGAGTATGGCTAATATAGTTGCTGTGAGGACTGTAGAGTCACTCCTTATCTTCTGCCCTATACTGAAGACCCATCTCTTAAGGCTACACCTTAACTGTCCCCCCTGAGACCTCTACATCACCTCTACCCCCCAGTACATCTTCTCTATTGTTAATATAAATTATCTTAATTCTAATTCTTCTAGCATTATGAGCCAATGGCTCCTGGCCTGAGCATAGATTACTTTTTCTTACCATGACTGATGGATAGATGATTCCCTTACTTAGTCAAATGTATTTGTTGTAAGTCGCTTTGGATAAAGGCGTCTGCTAAATGCCAAACATTTAAATAACATAGATGATATCAGCATATAAGGCTATAGTTAAACAAATAAACAGCAATCATTCTCATCCTAAAAGTAACCCTTCCTATACACAGAAAGTGTGTGTGTGTGTGTGTGTGTGTGTGTGTGTGTGTGCGTATGTGTACCCTGTGTGAGAAACAGCTGTTCTCACGACCGTGAAACCTTACACTCTAATCTGGAACCTTCTGGGTGCTAATAAACGTCTCAAATGGAGTAACAAGAAAGTAGGGGAGCTTCTGTCCCCACCCCATAAACCATCCTGACACGGTCACCGTCACCCTGCAGTCGCTCTGTGTCAAACCACAGTGTCTCCAACCACTCAGCACTGCTGCCTCCAAGGGACATGCTGAGGCGCTGTAATGCTAGCTGTCTTTCACACACACACACACACACACACACACACACACACACACACGAGTGCGCACACACACACAAACACACACACACACACACACACACGAGCGCACGCACACAAACACGCACACACACACCTACGCAGCACCTACACAGATTGCATGGTCGGCCACAGTAATTCTTCCATCAGAATCAGAATCAGAATAATTTTTATTGCCAAGTATATTTTCACATGCAGGAAATTTACTTCGTGAGGTTGGTGCATAGAAAACAACAATAAACATAAACATATACAGTATATGCAAAAAAAACGTTATTTAGGTCGATTATTCCTCCCCTTTAATAATACCAATTGGTATTGTATTTTATATCGTTGGAAAGCCTGATTAGTCACCTTTACAACGAGGTACAACTTATAAGGTTCATGCATTTGTGGAATGAGCAACACAGCTAAACGTGTGGGTAGCGGGCCAATTTCTTTTTTTCTGTTGGTACTCTCGTTTTGAGTTGCTTGGTGGATTGGATGATTGCACTCTCCCACCGTAATAAGGAAAACACAACACATATTGGCCATTTTTACACTTTATTCATTTTACACTGTCAGGGACTCAGTACCGTATGGAATACACATACACAGTCACAACAGCTTGGCACCTCCTCCTCATGCTGGTCACCAGCCTGGTCACACACTGCTGTGAGATGGCATCCTATTCCTTAACCAACCAACCTCAGTCTGTCTTTGACTTCACCAGTCTCACAGAACTTGGTCCTAAGTTTGGAAATGGTACCAGGGCTGACACCAAATAATGCTGCCACTCTGCGTACCGGAACACCAGCTTCCACTTGCCCTATTGCACAGGCCTTATCCTGAAGGGTCAAACATGGCATGTCTATGCTTGGAGCACACACAAACTCAACAAAGTTGCAGGACCCATGCACACAAGTGCTGTCAATTAGGTGTGTGTGTGTGTGTGTGTGTGTGTGTGTGTGTGTGTGTGTGTGCGCGGCAGGGGGGCGGGAGGGGGTGGAAGTCCCAGAGTTAATGAGAGGCAGGGGGCTTGTTTGTGAGTCCCACTGCCATAGGGAAGAAACTGGCAGTGGGCCTCACAAACAAGCATTCTAGCATTCTAGCATTGTGACCGCCAATGGCCCCTGGCCCTAGCATAGATTTGTTTTCCCTATGATGACTGATGTATAGATGTTTCATTTCCTTAGAAAAATGTACTTGTTGACCTATGTTGTAAGTCGCTTTGGATGAAGGCACCTGCTAAATGTCTAAAATGTGAAATGTAAGCTGTGATGCTAGCTAGCGTAGCAGATGATGACCCCAGCGTGGGTGTGAGACTGAAAGGGGCTGCCACAGTGTGTACCTACAGCTCCCTGCCAAATAGCCATGCTGTAAATGATAGAGGGAGGGAGAGAGAGAAAGAGGGAGAGAGGTGTGAAAAGGGCCAACTGAGTGAGGTAGAGGTAGAAAGAGAGCATCAGAGGTGTAAAGAGAGGGGTGATTACGTCAATGTATCTGTCTACTCCTCTTTCTTCCTGTGCTTCCCTCTCTTTCTCTCTCTCTCTCTCTCTCTCTCCCTCTCTCTCTCCCTCTCATATTTCAGGCTCTCTCTGTGGGCTGCCTAAGCCGTGTGCCAACAAATGTGCTTCCAATCAGATGCAGGGCAACATGAGATATATTTAACACCACCCCATCCGGGGCAGCCGTAAAGACACTAAACATAACACTCCCAGTAGGTCAATGGTGCACACAGAATCCTTCGACGGCCTTCTCTCATAGCAGTTCCTGCTGCTTTCTGTTTTTTCCCGAAAGAGGAACTCAATTAGAACTCAATTGGAAGTTCCTCCGGCGGCATACGCCCAGTCTCACTGCTACTGTTGGCTAGGGAGGGTAAGTAACGTGTATAAGTGCGTGATCTCATGCCAGATGGCGTGACTCAGGAGGTCACGGTGGAATGACGACAGTGGTCTTAAGACAATGGGCATTAGCGGGGGAAGGGGCTTGTGTAAGCGCAGGGACGCCTGTCTCATCTGTCAGTCTTCAAGGAGGCGTGCTCTAACTGGTTTGCGTAGACTGTGTCTCCTTCTCATTTGATTGGGTTAGCTACAGTATTGTAATAAACTCCACACTTCCTTGTGTGGGAAGGGGTTGTGCAAAGCCTGTCGATCGCGACGCTCACCGGCCTGGTCCCCCAGCTCACTGGTCCCCCCCAGCCCACAGATCGACCGGACCACCGCAAATTCTCCCGCTGCTCCAGATGACTAGTCCCCCGCTGCCCTCAGTCTCCTTTCTTCATTGCTGGTGGTCTGATGCAACGGCGGATGACCGCCACAACCACCACCCCCCCCCCCCCCTAAATTGCACCGAAATTAGGTGCAAGAGGTGACAACTCCAGTGGGAAGCAATACCCGACATCGATTCTAGACCAACTCCCAGGCCCTCACAGCTACACAATCCCCAGTCTCCCACAGAGTACTTCAGCAGGGCCAGATGAGAGCAATCGGTCTTATTAATCGGTCTTGGGAGTTCCGCAAACTCCTCAAGCGTGTTCACCACAGTGTCAACAACTGGCACGGCTAAACAGCACACACACTGGGTGGGTACTCAGGACAAAATGGTCTGTTGAACAAAGAAGGAGGATAAGAACCATTATACTAGCCCTCTAGGAATATCTGCTTACGGTCTACAACCAAACACATTCATGCTGTGCCAATATTAGCACAATGAGATTATAGCATAAAGCAGTTCAGTGTTTACACTCCATTGGTGGGTTCTCTGGGGGCTAAGGCACTAGCCAAGGAGAACTCTGATGTTTAGCCATGTTTAGACCTCTCTTTTAAGGGGTCATCCATCCATAAGCTGTTTGTCATCTGAGATATGTACAGTACAAAGGCACACCAAACACATGTACGCATACACACACTTGAATTGTACACAATTGAAACAGAGCTAGAGCTGTAACAGAAGGAGTAAAATGCACTCTGACCTATTGCACGTCATGGATCACACACACACACACACACATACATACAGTACACATGCTCTCTCTCACACACACTCAGACACACACAATAACTGACACATAGTCACATTCTCCATAAGGATTTATTATTCAAACAAAATTGTCTTCCTCAAGATGCAGATTATCATCATTATCGTTATTACAAAGTATCTAAATACAGGCAACTGAGGTATTTCTGTCAGTCCTTCTACAGGTGAGATGGATGTATGAGTGTGTGTGTGTGTGTGTGTGTGTGTGTGTGTTTGTGTGAATGTGTGTGTGTGTGTGTGTGTGTGTGTGTGTGTGTGTGTGTGTGTGTGTGTGTGTGTGTGTGTGTGTGTGTGGGAGAGGATGTTCAATGAAGTATGGAGGAAGGTGTAGAGTGGTCATGTACTAACTTTAGCAGTCCTTACTGGCAGTGGCACTGTGGCACATCCTGTGTCTAGGATCAGCTGACTCTACCTCAATCCAAACATTAGCAATCAGAGAAGAACAAACATATAACTGATCTTGGATCAGTGATGCAAAGTAATTAATAATAATAAATTTGCCATTTAGCAGACGCTTTTAATGCAAAGCGATTTACAATTACGAATTACAGGGACATTCCCCCTGGAGTAACTGAGGGCTAAGTGCCTTACTCAAGGGCACACTAGTAGTGGTGTGGTTTCAGGCGGGATTTGAACTCACAACCTTCCGATCACAAGTCCAACTCACTCTCCACTAGACCACCACTACTATCCGTCTACCTACTGCACCAGCAGTAGTTTCAGTAGTTTCCAGCTGTGGTTTCAGGCGGGATTTGAACTCACAACCTTCCGATCACAAGTCCAACTCACTATCCACTAGACCACCACTACTATCCGTCTACCTACTGCACCAGACCAGAGAAAGAAAAAGAGCTGTGTTGAATGGGCACGGTAACATACATTGTAGATATCAACTGTGATAACACAAACAAGGCCTTTTCTTTTTATTTCAAACAGCATAGGGCCCAGTGTGAAACCCTGTGGCACACCACATGACTGAACCTGAAGAAAGGACGAAAGAAGCAAAGACAGAGTCTTCAGAAGAAAATAAAATTAAGAATTCAAGCTAAAAGACTGAATTTAAAATAAAGGGCTTAACCTAAGATCTTTTCATGTAAAACATTTTTTGTCTGAAAATCACTCATTGACAACAATGCATGATTTACCTGGGTGGCAAACTTGCACTCTCAAGTTCAGATTCAGCCCAAAGTTCTGTAAATCAGTAATTTAAAGAGACAATAGATAATGAGCTAACCTGTTCTTTATCAGCATCAACATAGGGAATCTCGTAATCTAGCTCTTGAATCAGTGTGTGTGTGTGTGTGTGTGTGTGTGTGAAACAGTGAGAGAGAGAGAAAAAGAGAGAGAGAGACACATACAAACACACACACGCACGCACACACACACACACACACACACACACACACACACACACACACACACACACATACAGTGTGTGGGCAAGAGAGGGATGGGAGGCTATTTGTGGAAAATATCATATAGGATTATAGTTGAAAACATGTAGAGAATAGCAATTATCTTTGGCGTAAACATTCTATGCGTGAGTGAGTCCCCCTCCCAAAAATAATTATAAAAAAAAACATAGACATAATTTGTAGTAGCACAATGGTTCATGTAAGGCTTCCAAAGCTTGTTGAAAAATGTTGTGGTCACAGCACATAGACAAACACACATGCACGCATGCATGCGCGCGCGCACACACACCCACACACGCAAATACATTGTGCAGTAAGAGTGAATGTCGCATTCACACTGTGACAGAAATTATAGATTATGTTTGGTGTGTGCCGATTGTCAGTTTTGTGATACCTGACCAACTACTTCGCCCCAAATATCTTTTTCATAAAGACAATAACATTTTGGTTCATTGCTTGTGGACATGAACAGTTGGTACCTACTTTTAAACAACACTTAACTTTATCATTAAATACAGAACACTACTAATGCAATAGTTATACTCATTGGTCTATAAAGTAAAATAAAATTTGATTTTCTGAAATATACAATAAAATATATAGAAATAATTTTCTATTGTAACTGTGTCGATCATAGTCAATAAAAACCCATCTCGAATGTACTGTATTGATATACTAATGATACTTAAACCCTTACACCACAGTCTTAATGTAAAACAAACACATTTTTGGGATGAAATTATGGTAAAAAATTAATCGATTTTTCCTAGTTGTTTAAACAGAGTTTAAATAATCATGTTTAATTGGATGCATATGAACGAGTCGTTTCAGATGCATGTTTCGCAATATACTGAACCTACAAATTCAATATGTAAGGAACGTGTTGAAAGAATGGAGTACAATCTGATAGGCTAATAAGACTCCTACACACTGACCTGCTCATTCTCTAAAATCTTTAAAAGCCAAGTTTAAACTTCAGAAATGCTTAAAAGTAGCCTACGCTAATGTTGTACACCTAGATTCGGCTACAGATGACATTTTCAACACGCATCAAAGTGAACATTTATTAATCAGACGTGTGCTCACTCAGGCAGCTGTGGCATAGTGAGTTGTGGGCACATTACAAGCTTTGCTCCTGCTGCAACGCAAATCTCAGACAACCATCTAGTGGTTCTCAAACCTCTCCTCGGGGACCACCAGCCGTTCCACATATTTGATCTGTTCCTCCACCAGCACACCTGATTCAAGTAATCAAGTACAACCCATTATTGCTTTGCACTTGATTGGTTGAATCAGGTGTGCTGGTGGTGGAACCGATCAAATATGTGGAACGGCTGGTGGTCCCCGAGGAGAGGTTTGAGAACCACTGATCTAGACGTTGTACTGTATTGGGCAAATGCCGCAACACACTTGGGTTAGCTAATCTAGAGTCCCTATCTACACTGAAACCAGGGAAGTTGCGGCAATGTAGCTAGCAGCATGCGAGCAACGTTGCAAGTGGCCCTTTTTGAATCAAGAGTCATGTCCGTCCTAATGACACTAGTCCCTCAGTTTCATAGGACAACAAACAACGAAGAATCACGACTGAAACCAACACAGAAAACAAATTGAAATAAAACTTGAATTGAAACGTACAGTACATTTTGCTAATGGTGTGTGGGTGTGATTGTTTTTTTTCCCCAGTGAAAAGAAGTAATCAGGCCGATCGAGTGAAGTGAAGTGTCTGGGAGCTGGGTAGAAACAGCACTATGCCTGTTGTGTGCTACACAGCCCTGGTCCACCCAACAGTAGTGAACTAGGGGAACATCCGTTATCCCGTATCCCAGGTGAGGGAGGCGGTGAAGGGGTTAGTAGCCAGGGGGGAGGGGGGAGGGAACGCCACCCCGACCAAACCAACCAACCAACCCTGACCCCAGAGGCCTGTCTGCTGTATCACCAGACCCGGCAGGTCTTTTCAGGCACCATATAGCTGTTCTTCCTGCATTTAAAGGCTTTGGCAAACTCTGGGAAGTTCTGGAGGGACCCCAGCACCCTGCGAAGAGAACAGGTTTGGGGTGTTGAGGTAGGTTAGGTGAAACTCAAAACACACACACACACACACACACACGCACACACACACACACACACACACATATAAATGTACTGTAATTCCAATGATTAAAAAAGTTGAATACAACTGAATGAAACAACTGAATGTAAATCAGCTCGTCATTAGATCACTTCGGAGGGAGGTCAGAAGGGAAGAAAATGATTTTGGAGTGATTTTTGATGATGATGATGTCTTGAATTTTGGTCAAATTTCTGTCATTTTAAGGAAAACTGTTACAGAAATGGTATGGCGGAATGACGGCTGGAGAGTGGTAGGGTGAAGGAGTGATCATACCTGAACTTCCCTGGACTGTGTACATCTACTTTGATGGAGTTTACAGCTTGTTCTGGTCGATGTGTGCCACACCATACCTGGATGGAGGTAGTTAGATACTGTGAGATTGAGTATATACACCCTGAAGTGACCTGTGGTCATTTATACTTCCATACATCCTTCCATCTGCAAAGAAGCAATCAATCCATCCATCCACCCACCCACCAATTCATCCATCCAACCACCACATCCATCCACCACCTGCCCACCGAACCGTACATCTATCCATCCATCCATACATACATACATCCACCCACATTCCACCCATCCTCCAGTGTGCAGGACTGACCTGGGCGAAGTTAAGGAAGAAGAGTTGATCATGGGAGAGGTCTATACCAGGCAATGGGAGCTCCTCTCCATGTTTCTTCACATAGTTATGGTAGGCCTGCAAGAACAGAAACACAACCTTAGTTACCACCTTCCTTCCCTATCTGCATCTATCACCTCTACCCATCATCTCTACCCATCACCTCTACCTCCCCCTGGACTCTCCTCCAATAAGGTAACATGTGACATCCTTTTGGCCAATCAGGTAAATTCCCATGCAATCTTGACTCCATCTATATCATGATACACGACGGCTTCAGTCCTAAAAATCACAATAGTATACATACAGTGTTCTCAATATGTATTGGAAAGAGGAAGAATTGCTGCTTCTTTTAGATCTATACTCCCAACAGTTTGGATTTGAAAAACTATGGGGAAGCTCTGCCAAGCCTGAACAGAAACATCGGACATCATAGTACATCATCTATTCAAAGAGTCTGCTACAGGTGAATGGAAAAACACCATTCTGTAATAGACTCTTTGAAAAAACGATGTACCACTGTAATGGTGTCCAATGTTTTCTCGCTAGTAGATGGAAATGTACCAATATATTATACCACATCAGTCAACCCTGTCTGCCTCTCTTACCTGGTATGACTGGCGAATCCCTCCATTGTCAGCAATGTTCTCTCCCAGAGTGTTGTTCCCATTGAGCTGCTCAGACCAAGAAAGACACACAAAAGACAGGAGAGAGAAACAGAGACTGTAATTTCAAGCTGATTCAGCAGATCACTGACCCATTCCAGAAACATTTGTGAGTCTGTGACTAAAAGACAAAAGGCAAAGGAAGAGAGGGGGAAAGAGGGAGAGGAGGAAATGAGAAGGGGGGGAGGTGTGAAGATGACGTGTTGAAAGAGAGACATGTCAACACACTGCTGAAAGATTCAAGGGGAAGAGAAGAACGGAGGAGAGAGGAGAGATAAAGAGACGGAAATTAAAAAGTAAAGACGAGCCAAAAGAGATGAACATAGAATAATAAATATGGGTGATATTGAGGGAATAGAAGGTATGTTTTCCAGAAATGTCCAGGCATGGAAAGGAGAGGAGAATTGAGAGGAGGGTAGAAAAGAGAATGAATGAATGAATGGTCTTTATTGTCATTGCTATAGTACAGGTACCAAACAACGACATTTGGGAGGGGTGGCTCCCCTGGTGCTAGGAAAGAGAAAAAAAAAACTAAAAAAACAAGAAGGGAAAGGAGCTAGTTTACATAAATAAAGGCTATGTACACTATCCACTATACTATACTGTACAGATAAAACGACTAGGGTTGTCATATTGCACATAGTGTTATTGCACATTCATTTAAAGTGTCGCAGTTTGCAGGCTTGAAATGTACACATTTGTGCCTCAGCACTACACCTGATTTTTTCAATCCAGCAGCTGCCATCAATCCGTCCAGACTGTCCAGGGCCCAGAACCTAGGTCTTTGCTGTGTTCAGGGCCTGGATGGCCCTGGGGTAGAAGCTGAGCTTCAGTCTGTTTGTCCTTGCGGCCATGGTCCTGTACCGCCTTTTCGAGGGCAGCCGGGCAAAGTGTTCGTACCCAGGGTGGGTTGGGTCTCTGGAGATCTTGGAGGCCTTCCTGAGGCAGCGTGTGTTGTACAGCTCTTCCAGAGAGGGGAGGGGGGCGCCGGTGATCTTCTGGGCTGTTCTCACGACTCTCTGTAGCGCATTTCTCTCTGCGGTTGTGCAGCTGGAGAACCAGTTGCAGATGCAGTAGGTGAGAATGCTCTCCACTGCGCCGCGGTAGAAGGCCACCATTATCTCCTGCTTGATGTGTTCCTTCCTGAGGACTCTCAGGAAGTAGAGCCGCTGTTGTGCCTTCTTGATGGTGGCTGCTGTGTTGTTCTTCCAGGACAGGTCATCCTGTATGTGCACCCCCAGGAATCGGAGGGTT
>NC_137690.1:48271563-48276563 GCF_963989245.1 Nansenia antarctica | reverse complement strand
TGAAAAGTATTTACAAGAATAGTGCGATAAGAATGGTGCAGTGTGCAGTGTTTGATGTCAGTGGGGGTCAAGATAACAGTCAGTGCCAGTGGGTCCCGGGCCTCGTTAATGAGACCAACTGCAGTAGGGAAGAAACTGGCTTTGTCGAAACGTAGATATTCATTCAAAGTCATTTTCGTTGAGAAGCATTCAGCGCTGGGTAGAGCGGCAGCCATATCAACAACATTGTCTGATGAAATATTAGATGTAGTTAGTGAGTTGATTGTAGTTATATATAGCTATAAAAGAGATTCAGGATTTTGTAAAAATCTGATTGGCTAAAACTGCGTTCCAAGCATATGAAGTCTAAGATTTTTCTGCTTGTGCTTTCCCCCTAGTGGTCAGCAATGACACATTTAGGCTAGGTAAGGGGACCCTTGGATGATGTCATCAGCATTCGCCAGGTGAAGACAGGTGCATGCTTACAGGTAGGACACCAAGCTGAAATAGTTGTTCAACAAGCTTTGCTTTAAATTTGTTATCGTTTCAATTAGTTGGGAAAGGAAGTTGAGTTCCCGTTAGAACAGTTTCCTTTTGTTTGGGTTGTGGCAACATCCTTTTTTTTCGTTGGGAAATGTTTTACACATTTATTTGTTTTGCTTTGTATCATTGGCGTTAGCCTAGCATGTACAGCTGCAAACATACACGCCCACTCATTCATCCTCAGACACCAACAAGAGCCACGTGGGTCATTTTCTTTACAATGGGAAGCTGCTATTTACACACAACAACCACTAGTTGGCCGCCTTGTAAATTAGCCTGCCTTCTACATAGAAAAAAAATAGCAAAATAGCTTTATACTAGCTTTTCCTCATGTGATTTAGAAAATGTAAGGATACTGGGTGGTAGAACGCACATATCAAGGAAAAGTCATGAAAGAAGGGTCCTGAAATTTGATCGAGTGCAAAGATCTAACAAATAAATTCCTTACAGGGTCAAATGACCCCACCCATGGCTGTTCTAATGTTATATGAAGTGAAGGTTGAATTAAAGTGAACTTCTTGGTGATAGAAAACGGCCTGATAGACAAGATGCCAATGCCAACACATACCTTTTGGTGTATTTGGCTAGGACAGGGTTGAGTCTCCTGTAATAGTTAGGAGAGTAGTTGATGACCTCTTCTGTATCAGCAATTGAGATGTTGACCGTGTCCATCATCTTACGAGTGAAGTAGCTCCAGTCGAACTCCTACACAACCAGATCGAAAGGCAGTGAGGGAGAGAATAGGCCAAACTAGAATACACACACACACACACACACACCCCCGCACACACAGACACATACAGTATTCAATTGAATGGGAAAGTGTGTCCAAACTTTTGACTGGTACTGTACACACACACACACACACACACACACAGACAGGTATGCACTCACAGACACACACACACACACTGCAGGTGTTCTTACTTGTGATTCGACCACCAGGGAGAAGTTTTCATTGAGAACACCCAGTTCCATCTTGTTGTAAAGCAGGACTGGGTTGTTACGGTCCTCTGGAGTATCAGTGGCCTGGCACGGACAGACACAACACGTTAGAGAGAGAGAGAGAGGGAGAGGGAAAGAGAGGGGGAGGGAGAAAGGGGGAAGAGAGGGGTAGAGAGAGAGAGGGAGAGAGAGAAAGAGAGAGAGAGGGGAGAGAGAGAGAGAGAGAGAGAGGGGAGGGGGAGAGAGGGAGGGAGAGAGAGAGAGAGAGAGAGAGAGGGGGAGGGATAGAGAGAAAACATGTACACAGCTTCTCTGTAGCCCCACTTCTACTCACACAATGGGAGATCCTTCACTGTCATAAAATAAACAAATTTCACTCTAATTGGTGCTCTCACCACCCCCTTAAACATACAGCATACGTCATGACCCAGACCCCCCACCATCTTGCATTTCCTACTTAAAAAGATTGGCATCTTCGCCTGCCCAAGAACAAAATTGGCCATTTGACATTTTTCTTTTTCAGGTAATTTCTGTGCTGATACAGTACATACTGTATTATTTGTATAGTATAGTATAGTGGATAGTGTACATAGCCTTTATTTATGTAAACCAGCTCCTTTCCCTTCTTGTTTTTTTGTTTTTTTCTTTCCTAGCACCAGGGGAGCCCCCCCTCCCAAATTTCGTTGTTTGGTACCTGTACTATATCAATGACAATAAAGACCATTCATTCATACATAACATAAGCTGGTCAAAGATACAGTTGTTTGTTAGCTCCCTTAGCTGGTCAAAGATACAGTAGTTTGTTAGCTCTCTTAGCTGGTCACGTTGTCCATGAGAACATTATTATTATTACTTCTGAAAATATCAGGTAAACAGCCCTGAAAGCCCTGTTTCTAGTGATGCAATGCCGAATTCAATTAGTTTTGAATTACACGCCATGTCCTTTAACTGGGTAGAAACATTCAATGGGTTCTGCTCGATTTCCTGCCCCACCTCCCCTAACCCCCCCCCCCACACACACACACACACACACACACACACACACACACACACACACTGTATACTGTTTGCTACACATCAATAAACACACGCACACGCATACTGTACTGAGTACGCACACACACACACACACACACACAAACACACACACACACACACACACACACACACACACACACACACACACACTACAGTGTAGGTCCCATTGGCATCTCCAACAACAACATAACGGTGAGAGAGTCCAGGGGTCTCCTGGCTAGAACTCAGTCTGCCTTGTAAAAGCCAGCAGCGCAGAGCTGTGCAATAAGACAACATATCTGGGTGCTTTTACAAGCAGACCTGTTGATGTGTAAGAGGGTCTGTTAGTGAGTGTCCAGGGCTCGGTTAACACAACAGCTGGAGAAGACTGGAGCCACGCACACCGTGGAGAGGGGAGAGGGGAGAGGGGAGAGAGGAGAGGAGAGAGGAGAGATGAGAGAGGAGAGGGGAGAGGGGAGAGGGGAGAGGGGAGAGGGGAGAGAGAGGAAAGAGGAGAGAGGAGAGAGGAGAGAGGAGAGGGGAGAGGGGAGAGGGGAGAGAGGAGAGAGGAGAGAGGAGAGGGGAGAGAGGAGAGAGGAGAGGGGAAAGGGAGAGGGGAGAGGGGAGAGAGGAGAGAGGAGAGGGGAGAGGGGAGAGAGGAGAGAGGAGAGGGGAGAGAGGAGAGGGGAGAGGGGAGAGGGGAGAGAGGAGAGAGGAGAGGGGAGAGGGGAGAGGGGAGAGAGGCTACAGGTTAGAGAAAGCCAAAAGGGATGCTACACAATTTTTTGTATGGTTGTTGAATGTACACTATGATTGTTGAATGTACACTATGGTTGTTGAATGTATGGTTGTTGGATGTACAGTGTGGTTGTTGAATGTACAGTATGGTTGTTGGATGTACAGTATGGTTGTTGAATGTACACTATGGTTGTTGAATGTACAGTATGGTTGTTGGATGTATGGTTGTTGAGCGTACAGTATGGTTGTTGAATGTACACTATGGTTGTTGAATGTACACTATGGTTGTTGAATGTATGGTTGTTGAATGTACACTATGGTTGTTGAATGTATGGTTGTTGAATGTACACTATGGTTGTTGAATGGATGGTTGTTGAATGTACACTATGGTTGTTGAATGTACACTATGGTTGTTGAATGTATGGTTGTTGAATGTACACTATGGTTGTTGAATGTATGGTTGTTGAATGTACACTATGGTTGTTGAATGTACACTATGTTTGTTGAATGTACACTATGGTTGTTGAATGTATGGTTGTTGAATGTACACTATGGTTGTTGAATGTACACTATGGTTGTTGAATGTATGGTTGTTGAATGTACACTATGGTTGTTGAATGTACACTATGGTTGTTGAATGTATGGTTGTTGAATGTACACTATGGTTGTTGAATGTACACTATGGTTGTTGAATGTACACTATGGTTGTTGAATGTACACTATGGTTGTTGAATGTATGGTTGTTGGATGTACAGTGTGGTTGTTGGATGTACAGTATGGTTGTTGAATGTACAGTATGGTTGTTGGATGTACAGTGTGGTTGTTGAATGTACAGTATGGTTGTTGGATGTACAGTGTGGTTGTTGAATGTACAGTATGGTTGTTGGATGTATGGTTGTTGAATGTTGATAATGTTAATTGATTTTAACACTTTAGTATTGCTAAAACTTATAAGGCACTAATTTGTAGCTTATAAGTGTTTAAGTAGCACCTAATCAGGCAATTCAGAGGTATTACTAGCCATGTATAGTGCTTCAGTACCCTGTACACAATACTTTTCACCCCCTGGCCTTTTTTCTCTTTTTCTTGTGTAACTTAGCAGAATTCAGTCATGTTGTATGTATTTCTTCTATGTTGTGAAATGGGGTCTTTAATCAATACAGTAATGTTTCCCAGACACTGTAACGTTTCATCTGTTTTTACATGGACAATAATGATGCCAAGCACCCCCACTCACAGAGCTTGTTTAAGAGCCTTTTATAATAGATGCCATTTAGCTGACGAAGAGAATACATTTAGCTGACCCTTTTATCAAAAGCGACTTACATTGCAGTGAGTGCATACATTGTTCAGCCTATATGGTCCCAGTGGTAATCAAACCCACAACCTAAGCGTTGTTAGCGCCCTGTTCTACCAACTGAGCCACAGAGGACCACATCGGATCGGATCGGTTCTCGGTATCGGTTGATACCCAAATCTCAGTACTCGGAATAGGTATTGGTGATAACAGCGTGGTATTGGTGCGTTGGTGATGACAGCGTGGCATTGGTGCGTTGGTGATAACAACGTGGTATTGGTGCGTTGGTGATGACAGCGTGGTATTGGTGATGACAGCGTGGTATTGGTGATGAGAGCGTGGTATTGGTGCGCTAGTGATGACAGCGTGGTATTGGTGATGACAGCGTGGTGTTGGTGCGTTGGTGATGACAGCTTGATATTGGTGCGTTGGTGATGACAGCGTGGTGTTGGTGCGTTGGTGATGACAACGTGATATTGGT
>NC_137690.1:48244063-48266563 GCF_963989245.1 Nansenia antarctica | reverse complement strand
AGACAGGGAGAGAGACAGAGAGAGAGAGAGAGAGAGAGAGAGAGAGAGAGAGAGAGAGAGAGAGACAGGGAGAGAGACAGGGAGAGAGAGAGAGAGAGACAGGGAGAGAGACAGGGAGAAAGACAGGGAGAGAGAGAGAGAGACAGGGAGAGAGAGACAGGGAGAGGGAGACAGGGGGAGAGAGACAGGGAGGGAGACAGGGAGAGAGACAGGGAGAGAGAGTGAGAGGGAGTGAGTGAGAGAGAGAGAGAGAGACAGGGAGAGAAACAGGGAGAGAGACAGGGAGAGAGAGTGAGAGAGACAGAGAGAGAATATTACAGAACATTATTACATTATTGCCATGACGTCGTAAACAGTTGTGACATAAATCCCTCAACAAGTATTGAATTACAGACTTGCAGTCTCATCCATCAGAAAACAGACATCGACCCCCCCAACACCCCACACCCCCAGAGCAAAGGGCCAAGGAACTAATCAACTGTCTGCTGAAGCATTTCTGTCTGTCACCACAAAGCAAACATTGGGAAATATCATGGGACCAAAAACTGTAGGAGCACACCCAACCGGTGATACAACAGAGACAGAAGAGACAAAGACAGAGTGGTTTAAATTTCGGTCCTTCCAGATTCGCTAAACAGTCAGCACAGATCACCATATTTCTCACTCTGTTTTGTAGATTCAACCTTCTCTGATGTCCCTGTCCCTCCTCTACCCCCCCTCTCTCTCTCCATTTCTTTCTCTCTCTTCTATACTTTTTCTCTATGCTATGCTTTTTTTTCGTCTCCCTTCTTTTCCTATCCCCTCTTTCACTTCTCCCATCCACCCTTCCCTCTTCAACCTTTCCTCATCCACTCTGCCCTCTTCAACCTCCCCCCCATCCCCTCTCCCCTCTTCACCTCTCCTCATCCCCTCTCCCCTCTTCAACCTCTCCCCCATCTCCCCTCTTCTCTTGCCCTCATTACCCAGTGTGCACTATTTATGTCCTCATTTAATCTTAATGGCGCTGCATAGACCCCTCCGTAGGGCACTTCCTGCGAAAGGGCACAGATCATGTGTGTGTGATTGGCTTACAGACTCCCTGGTGTGTGTGTGTGTGTGTGTGTGTGTGTGTGTGTGTGTGTGTGTGTGTGTGTGTGCACGCATGTGTGTGTGTGTGCGCATGCGTGTGTGTGTGTGCGCGTGTGTGTGTGTGTGTGTGTGTGTGTGTGTGTGTGTGTGTGTGTTGTGTGGATTATTTACAGCTTGATGTTTGCGTGGCAGAAGCCCCTTCAACTTGGGCAAACAACTGTGCTTTGACAGCAGTCCTAATGAGCTGTGCCTGTTTCCCTCCCAGGATCCCTCTATCATTATAGTGTACATCCCTCCCTCCCTCTCTCTCTCTCTCTCTCTCTCTCTCTCTCTCTCTCTCTCTTACCCCCACTCTCTCTCTCTCTCTCTTTCTCTCTCTCTTATGCTCTTTCTCTCTTACGCTCTCTCTTATGCTGTCTCTCTTACGCTCTCTCTCTCTCTTATGGTTTCTCTCTCTTATGCTCTCTCTCTCTCTTACACTCTCTCTCTCTTATGCTCTCTCTCTCTTACACTCTCTCTCTCTCTTATGCTCTCTCTCTCTCTTATGCTCTCTCTCTTACACTCTCTGGGCCCTATTATTCACTTCATAAGTCTTAAGCAATAAGACGAGGCGGTAGATCTAAACTTAAGACGTGGAGGCGTGGTCAAGGCCACTTTGCTATTATGCGTGCGGTAGTGGGCGCCTAAGACCCGGCGCTAAGCCCAGAAATTAGTCATGGGTGTGTTTTGGGCGTCTTCTCAATCAACCCAATCAGCGTGCCAGGTGCCATTCCCTTTAAGAACCGGCTGCGTTAAGTCATAAGCGCTATGCTATTATGTAGTTCATAGGCACTAGACTTCATGCACGTTTTGAAACACGAGCGCGCCTCCGCGGTTTGCGCATGCGCGCTGACCCAAGTCGGTCGGCGCGCATGCGCAAACCGCGGAGGCGCGCTCGTGTTTCAAAACGTGCATGAAGTCTAGCGCCTAAGAACTTTTCAAACCACTTCTTAGCGCTAGGCGCAAAGTCAGATCGCATAATAGCAGGGGCGCCTAGCGCACTTCATTAACATATGAACACTCCCACAATGAGTAATATATGCACGGGAGTCTTACGTCTTATGTGTGGGCGCCTAGCGACACCTGCATAATAGCAGTAGCGCGTATGAAGCGCATAATAAGGTTGGCGGTAGGTCTTAACCTGGCGGTGCGTCTTAATTAAGACTTAAGACGGCAAGTTAAGAAGTGCATAATAGGGCCCCAAGTCTCTTATGCTCTCTCTCTCTGCCTCTCTCTCTTACTCTCTTACTCTCTCTTACTCTCTCTTACTCTCTCTCTTACACTCTTTCTCTCTCTTACTCTCTCTTACTCTCTCTTTCTCTCTCTCTCTCTCTCTCTCTCTCTCTCTCTCTCTCTCTCTCTCATGCTCTCTCTTTCCCTCCCACATAAAGCCTTCCCAAACCATCCTGGACCATGAACCGTCCCATGCCTCTTCCTTCTTCTCTGTTCTTGTTCTTCTTTTCTCCTCACTCCCCCCTTACTTACTTCTCTTCCCTCCCTCTCTCTCTCTCTCTCTCTCTCTCTCTCACTCTCTCTCTCTCTCTCTGTCTCATGTCTCTTAACCCCCCCCCAGGATATTGTGCCCCAGCACACACATACATGTCTAGAATAACAACGCCTCACACCATGCCTTGGTGGGTTAGACATTTGAAATTGTTTGACATTTAGCAGACACTTTTATCCAACGTGACTTAGAACAAGTACATTTGTATAAAGTATGTTTATCAACTAACCCTAACCCTATCAGTTGTCATAAGCAAAAGGTAGGTTAGGGTTGGTTAGGTAGGTTATGGTTGGTTAGGTAGGTTATGGTTGGTTAGGTAGGTTAGGGTTGGTTAGGTAGGTTATGGTTGGTTAGGTAGGTTAGGGTTGGTTAGATTGGTTAGGTAGGTTAGGGTTGGTTAGGTAGGTTAAGGTTGGTTAGGTATGTTAGGGTTGGTTAGGTAGGTTATGGTTGGTTAGGTAGGTTATGGTTGGTTAGGGTTGGTTAGGTAGGTTAGGGTTGGTTAGGTAGGTTATGGTTGGTTAGGTAGGTTAGGGTTGGTTAGGTAGGTTAGGTAGGTTAGAGTTGGTTAGGTTGGTTAGGTAAGTTAGGGTTGGTTAGGTTGATTAGGTAAGTTAGGGTTGGTTAGGTAGGTTAGGGTTGGTTAGGATGGTTAGGGTAGGTTAGGGTTGGTTAGGTAGGTTAGGTTGATTAGGGTTGGTTAGGTAGATTAGGGTTGATTAGGTTGGTTAGGCAGATTAGGGTTGGTTAGGGTAGGTTAGGGTTGGTTAGGTAGGTTAGGGTTGGTTAGGGTTGGTTAGGGTTGGTTAGGCAGGTTAGGGTTGGTTAGGTAGGTTAGGGTTGGTTAAGTAGTTAGGGTTAGGGTTGGTTAAGGCAGGTTAGGGTTGGTTAGGTAGGTTAGGGTTGGTTAGGGTAGGTTAGGTTAGGTTAGGTAGGTTAGGTTAGGTTAGGTAGGTTAGGGTTGGTTAGGCAGGTTAGGGTTGGTTAGGTAGGTTAGGGTATGTTAGGGTTGGTTAGGTAGGTTAGGTTGATTAGGTAAGTTAGGGTTGGTTAGGTAGGTTAGGTTGATTAGGTAAGTTAGGGTTGGTTAGGGTAGGTTAGGTTAGGTAGGTTAGGGTTGGTTAGGCAGGTTAGGGTTGGTTAGGGTTGGTTACGTAGGTTAGGGTTGGTTAGGGTAGGTTAGGTTAGGTTAGGGTTGGTTAAGTAGGTTAGGGTTAGGGTTGGTTAAGTAGGTTAGGGTTAGGGTTGGTTAAGTAGGTTAGGGTTGGTTAGGTATGTTAGGGTTGGTTAGGGTTGGTTAGGTAGGTTAGGGTTGGTTAGGTAGGTTAGGTAGGTTAGGTTGGTTAGGGTTGGTTAGGTTGGTTAGGCAGATTAGGGTTGGTTACGTAGGTTAGGGTTGGTTAGGTTGGTTAGGTAGGTTAGGGTAGGTTAGGTTAGGTAGGTTAAGGTTAGGGTTGATTAAGTAGGTTAGGGTTGAAACGAAACTTATCAAAATAAGCCTGGATTTTCCTTTAGCAGCGTTGATGGAATACCCCCAGACCTTCCAAGCTTGCTTGGGAAGAAATGTCTGGAGACCGATTATATGGCAATATTACCACAAAAAAAGCAGTAACAAACATCTTTCCAAAGCCAAGGGTCCTGAATCAATAAAAGAATTGCATTGTGCAGGTGTTCAAAACCGTCAATAGAACACTGTCGAATCTGGTATTTGCGGATCAAATCACATCTGTGGATTTCATTTGTTTACAGAATTCTGGGACTAACATTCCACAGGCTGGTTCCATGGACGCAGATTAAGGCCTGGACTACACGTATATGGAGATTGTTTTAAGCAGATATTTTCGTCCTCGTTTAAAAAAAAAACTCTGTCCAAACCACAAAAATATCTCTGTCCATACGAAAAGCCAAAACTGAACACGATCTGTCAAATACCGTAGAAGAACGTTATGGGCATGCGCAGTCAGTTGTAATCAAACGGCGGAAGTGACTCAAAACGTAAACAGACCAAACTCTTTGGAACAGACAGAAAAGAAAAATACAAAACAGACAGAAAAGCCAGTTATGGTGACCAAGAAGAAAGCAAAAACACTTATTTTGTGTGGACCAGAGATGAAGTTGAGCCATTGTTGCTGTTGACAACCGTTTTGCTTCAATGCGCATGTGTGAACGGCTTGACGCTTGACGTCATTGCATCAACACCATCTCCGTTTAACATAACCACACTGATCCACTCAATCGGATATTTTTTTATTTCTTCACTTTTTTATCAGTTTAGAGAAATCTCCGTCAATGTGAGTGAAAAACGCTGTGTTCGTATGGTTGAGAGGCCCAATGGACCTATCGCTAAGCCACGCCCCAAAATAGAAATTGTCCAATCATATCACAGCAAAAGTCACTACAGGCAGAAAACTCGGACAAACAACAGCTAATGGGCCCTATTATGCACTTCTTAACTTGCCGTCTTAAGTGTTAATTAAGACGCACCGCCAGGTTAAGACCTACCGCCCCCCTTATTATGCGCTTCATACGCGCTACTGCTATTATGCAGGTGTCGATAGGCGCCCACACATAAGACGTAAAACTCCCGTGCATATATTGCTCATTGTGGGAGTGTTCATATGTTAATGAAGTGCACTAGGCGCCCCTGCTATTATGCGATCTGACTTTGCTCCTATCGCTAAGAAGTGGTTTGAAAAGTTCTTAAGTTAGACTTCATGCACGTTTTGAAACACGAGCGCGCCTCCGCGGTTTGCGCATGCATGTGGGCACACATGAACACGCACGTGGCTCCACGGCAAGACGTCAATTACGGTCACAGTATAAATGCTTTATTTCAGAAGGGAGAGGCAGAGAAGCGCGCTGACCTCCTTCTCAGGACTTCCATAATAGCATAGCGCTAATGACTCAACGCAGCCGGTTCTTAAAGGGAATGGCACCTGGCACGCTGATTGGGTTGATTGAGAAGACGCCCAAAACACACCCATGACTAATTTCTTTGCTTAGCGCCGGGTTTTAGGCGCCCACTACAGCACGCATAATAGCAAAGTGGCCTTGACCACGCCTCCACGTCTTAAGTTTAGATCTACCGCCTCGTCTTATTGATGAAGTGCATAATAGGGCCCAATATCTGATGGTGTCATCTTTAAAAAAACATGTCTATTACTTGCTGTGGTAAATCAGAAATCAGAAATTTGCCAACTCCCACCATTGTAAGTCATTGAATGTGATTCACATGCGGGATGACCTGGCCTGGAAGGACAACACAAAAGGCACCATCAAGAGGGCACAACAGCGGCTATACACCCTGAGATGCCTCAGGAAAGAACACAACAAGCAGGAGATACTGGTGGCCTTCTACCGCGGCGCAGTGGAGAGCATCCTCACCTACGGCATATCTGGTTCTACAGCTGCACAACAGCGGAGAGAAACGCGCTACAGAGAGTCGTGAGAACAGCACAGAAGATCACCGGCGCCCCCCTCCCCTCTCTGGAAGAGCTGTACAACACACGCTGTCTCAGGAAGGCCTCCAAGATCTCCAGGGACCCGACCCACCCTGGGCACGTACACTTTATCAGGCTGCCCTCGAAAAGGAGGTACAGGACCCCGGCCGCTAAGACAAACAGACTGAAGAACTGCTTCTACCACAGGGCCGTCAAGGCCCTGAACACAGCAAAGGCCTACGTTCTGGGCCCAGGACAGTCTGGACGGATTGTATGGCAGCTAGTGCTGAGGCACAAACATGTACATTTCAAGCCTGCAAACTGTGACACTTTAAATAACGTGAAAAAATACTTTTGTGCAATATGACAACCCTAGTTGACTATCTGTGCAGTATAGTACAGTGGATTGTGTACATAGCCTTTATTTATGTAAACCAGCTCCTTACCTTCTTGTGATTTTATTCTTTTTCTAAAAGTTTTTTTTTTTTTTTTTTTTTTCTTTCCTAACACCAGGGGAGCCACCCCTCCTAAATTTCGTTGTTTGGTACCTGTACTGTAGCAATGACAATAAAGTCCATTCATTCATTCATTCATTCATTCATTCATTCATTCAGTCACGGTCGGTCAGTCAGTCACTGTCAGTGAAGCGTTGTTTGTGTTTAGAAACGTGTAGTCCAGGCCTAAGACTAATCCTAGACTAAAAAGCATCCTCAATGGACATTTTTCCATCGCAAGTGTGATTTAAACCTGGACTAGGCTTAAACCTTGTCTGTGAAACCGAACCCAATGTGTTTATAGAGAAATTACTCCCAAATGTGATTCCCAACTAAGAGTTACAGTACTCAAAGCTCTTCCAATGTCATCCCCATAGGAGACCAAGAACTGTTCTTGTGATTGTTCCTCCTCTCTTCTCTATACTGTCCATCCCAGTGAAACCTCTTACACAGGGTCTGGCAGAGTGAGTGTGTCTCCTTTAGTCTTGTTGCTGGTGCTTACTGCCCCCCCCCCCCCCAGGGTGCATTAAAAGCCTAAGTACTTCTGTCAGGGTAATGAGGCTTGAGAGACACAACCAGAGACACAACCAGAGAGGAGAGCAGTCACCTCAGAGACGCACTGAGCTGGTCTGATAGGGAATTACTTGTCTTCAGACTTACATCTTTCTCTCTCAGGATTGATCCGATGGTTGTCTCGGTCTCTTCCCTATACATTTTTTATGGCCTGAAGTTGCTTTCTCTTTCTCTCCCTCTCCTCTCTCTCCCTATATTGTAATTCACTGCCCATTACAGACCCATGCCACCACCCTCCCTTTGAAAACATGACAGAGATGCTTCTGTCTGTATAAATATTTGACCCCCCCCCCCCTCCTCCAACATTGAGCCCGCTAAATGTTCTTATTTGTTCCATAAAGGACAGTGTTTTTAGGCAATTCTACTTCATTTGTACAAATACACTCAGTAGCAACATTTCAGCTAAAACTGTGATATAATCATTGGCACTAACATTTATAATATACAGTATTAATCATATTATTCATTAGTAATATTTATAATCATAATAGGAGTTCAATACCAGGCTCTGGCGACAATGCCTTGGTCAGATTGTCAAACAAAACTATACAAAACTTTTCATTTGAAAAACGTTGGATCAGAATAATACAGATAATTTTTTGCTATCCAGGATCCGATCGAGTTGTACGATTTCCCCAATACTGCTAAAAATATGTGAGATAGGTCTGATCCTGGATAGTAAAACATAATCAGGATCATTCTGATGTAGATTAAACATAAGAATACTGGACCTTGATGATTAATTTATTTAATGTTCGCTCACTCCTTAGGTAGCAACTTGCGTTCTGGTAGATATCACACTGGTTAGGCCACTCCTAAAGATGTAGATGAACTAAAGCACTAGATAACAGTACTCAAGATAACACACACACACACACACATACACACACACACATACACACACACACACACACACACACACACACACACAGATGACTCACATACAATCCATCCATTAACATTTACATTTTTGGCATTTAGCAGACGCCTTTATCCAAAGCGACTTACAACACATACTAAGTAATCCTAAATCTAAGTAAGTGAATCATTTATCCATCAGGACCAGGGGCCATTGGCAGTTACAATCCTATCATACCCAGGCAACTATCACTTATTCTATCCATCCTTCTATCTCTCTGCCTTCCCCCCCTCTATTTTTCTCAATATTTCCCCTTCGGACTTGCATTATGTCTTCACCTCCTTCCCACTCCTCTTCTCCTCCTCCCCCCATCCCTCCCCTCCTCCCCGTATCCCTCCCCTTAACCTCTTTATTCCCCTATGCCCTCCGGCAGCACAAACAAGGTAATAATTAAAAAGCTCAGGATCAATTGAGCAAATTATTTCACAGTATGCTGCACCTGGAAACACACACACACTTTACACACTTACACACTTACACACGTACACACTTACACACACTCACACGCACACACTTACACACACTTACACACGCACACGCATGCACGCACACACGCACGCACACACTCACACATTCGCACTCGCGCACACACACACACACACACACACACACATACACATACACATACACATACTCACACACACACATGGATACCCACACTTTGTTACTGTGGTTAAGGGCTTTAAGAGCTCATTAGGGATCCTTTATGGCATTTTACTCCAGTGGAGAACAATCTGAGGCATTTACAAGCTCCTGCAAAACCCATGCTGCAGCACGCATGCAGACACACACACACACACACACACACCCACACACACACACTCACGCACTCACACACTCACACTCGCACACACACACACACACACACACACACACACTCACACTCACAAACACACAAACACACACAAACACACACACACACAATAATTTTATTTTGTTATTTGTTACTACTTCTCACACCTATGTCCAGGTGTGTCCAACCGCAGCAGCTGTTAACAGGGACAGGATATGTTCACCAGGAGGTGTTCATGTCTGAGCAGGCAGGAGGGCCGACCCCAGGGGGCGTAGGTGAAAGGTCACCTCTGATTTAATGTCCTGAACTGCGAATAGGGAGGACCCTGCCTTGGCCTCATGTGTTCTAAGACATGAGCTCAATCAGCCGGGTTGAAGGGCCTACCTTACTAGGGCCTACCTTACTATGTATTAGGTTGTATTAGGTTCATCCATTCATTAATGCAGTCAATCAAGGGCACGTAAGTGGCGTAGCACACTAAGGCCCATGCCATATTCTCCATTTCATCCCCCCCTCTCTCTCACCCATCCTTGCTGTCTCTCTCTACTGTCTCTATCCCAATAAAGGAGAAATGCCCTAAAAAATGCAGTCAATCATTCCTTATTCAGGCTGTCCTCACTTACCCCCTCTTCATCCCCTATGGGACATAAGGCTTCAATGAAGCTCTCTCCAATTACATTTTTGTTGGTTCGTATTCCAATTTCTATCCTATTCAGGCTGTCATTCTATTCTTTTTGTTCATTCAACTGCTATTGAAGCTGAGCAGAACTTGAGAAATTTTCTTCAGAATGATTAGGTGAATAAAACAACTGTAATCCCAGTTCTCTGAAGAAGATGAGGGGAAGCTCATTTCAGGCTACACCTTAACAACCGTAAGTGAATCATCTAACCATTAGTCATAGCAAGAAAAGGTAATCTATGCTAGGGCCAGGGGCCATTGTTAGTTATTTTTCTTTATTTACAGTAGAGAAACTGTACAGGGGGGTAGTGGGGATGAAGAGGTCTGTAGCCTGAAGAGATGGAGGTCTTCGGTCTACGGCGGACAATTGGTAGTGACTCTGCAGTCCTGACAACAGTCAGGTTGTTTGGTTGCTTGTTCCACCAGCGGGGCAAATAATCTGATGCGAGCTGCTACCGGGAGCCAGTGAAGGGTGGCGAAGGAGGGGGGTGACATGGGCGAATTTGGGGAGATTGAGCACCAGATTGGGCGACAGCATTCTGGATGAGCTACAGAGGTCTGATGGAGGAGGCGGGGCACCCGGTCAGGAGTGCGTTGCAGTAGTCAAAGCGGGAGATCGCAAAATCGCTGGGCCAAGAGTTGTGCTGCTCCTCTGGTGAGGGATGGACATATCCTTCTGATGTTGTAGAGGAAGAATCTGCAGGAGCGTGTTGTCGCTGCGATGTTCGCCGCACAGGATAAGTGGTTGTCAAGGATCACCCCGAGGTGTTCACATCTCACGCCCTTAACACCTCAGATCTGTCCATGTCTAGTGCGGGCAGCAGGTGTTCAGACGAGTGTAAGTGAGGAGCCTCAAGCCTTGTTCACGCCGAACAGTAAGATGAGATATTCATAAATCACACATTCGCCCGCTTACGACTATTCTGTGAACTTCAGTGCCTCTCCCTGGCCTCGTTTTCGGGGGGGAAACCGGGATCAGAAGCCGGCGCTAAAAGGCTTCAAACTTCTGCTCACCCCTGCAATCACACGCCTTCAGGGTCTTGATTGACAGCGGTTGGAAACACATTCCGTGTGAACTGAGACCCTTAGTGGACTGCACCCTGTGCCTAGACGTTTTCCCAATGTAGCACGTTGAAAACAAGTCATCACTCGCTCGATGCACGTGCAACACTGACTCTCTGCTCTCTCTGTGTGAAACATGCGCTGTTAATACACGGCAAGAATAACACAGGACTATCAGGTGGGCTGACGTTGGGGGGGGTGGGGGGGGCGGGGTTGAGGGGCTAGCAGCAAGGCCCGCGGTGGCTATGGGCAGCGCTAAATGGATAGGCGTAGTATATGGACCTACAGTAAATAAAAATATAACATTAAACATTCAAACACGCTCCCGGAAGATCACGAATATGGGTGGGTAAGATGCACATTTGCTCATTTGAAACAAACTGTCGATTCAAGATGTTGCTGAAAACTATGTCGAAATGCATGAAATGCACTTACAGAAGCCAACATTTTGCTGGAAAAGAACTTCCAGAAACCTCAATCGAAATTATGATTATGAATTGTAGGGGTGTGCAACACTCGCACACACACACACACACACACACACACACACACGTCCACACCCACCCACCCACACACACATGCAGACAACTAGTATTATGACAACCATTTACAACCATTCTTGTAACAGAGTACATGAACAGGCATAGCCGTTGCCAATGAATGAGATGTATGAGATATCCCAACACCTCATCACTGAACCACTGAGGCAGCCTGGAGAGATCATAATGATGGCTGTTTGTGGCTTAACAGTCTGTCACTAATGATGATGTGATATCTATCCATCCCTGCGGTTCATGTATTCCAGCTGGAGGATTTGCAACACACAGCACAATCCAGTCCATGGAGCCAGAATACTTAACAGCAACCACAGATTAATGCACCACAAACACAGTGCGCATGCGCACACACTCACACTCACACACACACACACACACACACACACACACAGTGGCGCACACACACATGCTACATTGTACACTTATAAACACAAACACACACACATATATAAACACACATACACACACACACACACACGATTGAGGGGTTATTGTAGGGTATTGCGTAGGGTTACACAGTTTTACAAGGACGACCGTAAAACAAATGGCTGTCATAACCGTTTCAATTCATTGATTTATAGATATACTTAGATATGCTACCCAATAGCAGGAGTGTAAATTAATGACTATTAACAGTTGTTTTGCTACCTTAATCTGCCTATCCATCAAACTGTCTCCATCTTCTCCTCCCAAAGGCAGTGCATTTTGAGGGTCTTGGCCATTTATTGCGTATCAGCAATTATTCACGAGGGAGAAGGATCTGGTCAGACTGCACATGTACAGCACCAGTCAACGGTTTGGACACACTTCCCCATTCAATTGAATACTTACTGTAGCCGTCACAAAAGTGTTGGCTAACATGTTTCGTCCTGTGAGGCGAAGAGAGCATAAGGCCCTAGACATTACACACGTTAACACTAGAACAGCTGTGCCTTTTTTACCTACTAAAAGGTACAACGCTCTACAATGCTCAAGCTGCTGTTTACACACAACGACCACTAGTTGGCCGCTTGTAAATTAGCCTGCTTCCTACACAGAAAAACTGCAAAATAGCTTTATATTAGCTAATCCTGATGTGATTTTTTGAAAATGCAGGGATACTGGGGGGTAGAACGCACATATCTAGGAAAAGCTGTGAAAGGAGGGTCCTGAAATGTGATCGAGTGCAAAGATATAAAATTGTTCTTTACTCAAATGACCCCTCATGGCTGTTCTAGTGTTAAGAGACCATAAAGCCCTAGACATTACACACATTAAGCTAAAACAGTAAGGATGAGTATGAGTGTTCAAAGAGCTTATGAGGCCTTCATATCATCAGGAACATTATACACGTTAAACCATGGAGGACAAGGTGGGGTGGCTGTGGCTCAGGAGGTAGAGCTGGCGTCTAATGACCTACATCTAACGATCGCAAGGTCGTGGCAGTTGGATCCCCGGCTGTCCACGTGTCGAGGTGTCCTTGGGCAAGACACTGAATCCCAAAATGCTCCCAATGAGCGACCCGGCGCCTTGCATGGTAGCTTGCTGCCGTGTGTGTGAGTGGGTGAATGAGAGGCCATTGTAAAGCGCTTTGGAATAAGGCGCTGTATAAGTGCAGTCCATTTAGTGTTGTGCCTCCTAATCTGACACGCCCCCGTGAGCCTCGTTCTGGCGCCCCCTCCCGGCCGGATTGAGTGGGCCGGATCTCTGGCTCTGTTTGCAGCAGGTGTGGGCTATTACCTTTCAGCCCAGCTGTCCCAATCACCACCTGGACAGCCGCCTACTTAACCCTGCTACAGACGGAGATCCAACGCTTGAACATAACTACTCTCTCCCGGATCTCTCTCCCTGGCTCGACCCCTGGACCCCCTCTGACTACTCTCTTCTGGATTTCCCTCCCTGGCTCGACCCCTGGACTCCCCTCTGAACTACTCTCTCCCGGATCTCTCTCCCTGGCTCGACCCCTGGACCCCCTCTGACTACTCTCTTCTGGATTTCCCTCCCTGGCTCGACCCCTGGACTCCCCTCTGGACTACTCTCTCCTGGATCACTCTCCCTGGCCCGACCCCTGGACATTCCCCTTGACTACCCCCTCTGGATCTCGGACTTTGCTCACTAGGGTAGTATCGCAGCACATAATACAACACCCCTGACCTCCTGGAAGGAGACCATCCGCCAGGTCCAAAAGAAGATCTGTGAGTGGAGTGCACGGCCTCTCACAATGACAGGCAAGATCCTGGTCCTGAAGGCTATTGTTCTTCCCATTCTCCTTTACCTGGGCAGGGTGTTTCCGCACACACACATAGTATAATTACACACCCCATAACTATCGCCTGCATCACACCTTATGTTTGTTTTTCCACTAGTTAGTGTAGGGCCTATTTCTTTGTGTATATCATCCTTAATAAATCATTGTATATTCTCCTGGCCTCTGTCTCTGTTTCTCTGGGGTTCCACCACATTTGGCTTTTCCAGTTTTAAGGTGTGCATAACATTTAGTCCATTTTACAAGGTGAGCCAACATGAGCTTAAGACAAACGTTCACAGCGTTCCTATTGTTTCGCAGCATTCCCGGTCCTTATTTTTTCCACAGACTGCAGACGAAAATGGATGCTGTGTGAACCCTCCGGCTCCTCCAGTCTCTGTGGTAATAGCAGTCCACCACAAATTATTCTGGCCCTGTCCATCCGGTAATGTCATGTCAATCATGGGTCACATTAGCTTTCAACGGTCAGCATTTTTTAAATGCAGTCCATCGAAAGATCTGCTTTTTTTTTTTTTCTCACCGAAAATTAAAGAAACAGCCATTTAGCATGCTACTGTAAACTTGCAAGACACATTTTCTCCTCCAGGTCGGGGGTAATTTGCATACCCAATACATCCTACAAAGGCCACTGTCAAAGAAAAGGCTAGTCTCAGGAATATAAATATCACTGTACACTCTGGTAAACCGAGCTTCACATGCTCAATTTTAGGAGTTGTAACATAATATTTGTATTGCTAAAACACTGAGATTATCCTGAGTGCCTTGTTAATGATGTGCAGCCTTTTTGTTTTTGTTGGGCTTTGTGGACTGTGTACTTGACTGTCTCCTTGAGCTGGGGTTTCTTATTTGACATGCGGGGAGGAATGCTGTGTTTCTGCGGTAGAACTTTGATTCGGCTTGAATCCGATAGGATTCCACCGGGGATTGGGTCTCATTGAATTTCTAAGAATGAATACGGAGCGAAAAGATCAGACACAGCATTTTGGGTATTGCACCATGGGCCCAAGACCAACCCCTGAATACAGAAAGGTTCCAATCCCACCAAAAACAAAAAACGAAGATAATTGCAGACACTCTTGCAAAAACATGTAGCCTCCCCTCTGTAACACATGTAGTCTAATCTTAATTTAGAAATGTCCCCCTGTATTTATGGTCGTCTGCAAAGTCAGGTAGTCTCAGTTTTTTTTTTTAAACATGGAAATACATTTCAGTGTTGTTGAAAACCACAACACACACTCGCTAGTCAAGCCAAAATATTGCAATGCAATGGATTCAGTGAGTAATCCCCCCTGCTACCTAGCTAACTATAACACTAGCAAGTGACAACGCAGAAATGTATTTACATTTTTCAAAATAGGTCCGAACATTAAATCGCCTGTTACCCCTTTCACCAGACCCTGTCACAAATTGTGTCCACTGCACGCAGTTGTCGAGACTGTAAGATTTAGGCTGGTAGGAAACTGGCCAATCAGGCCATCCGTTTGGAACGGGTTTTCACAAAATGTGATGGTGAGAGATGTAGTTGAGTTTGACAAGAACTATCAAACCAGTTAACATGGTCGGTATGACATATGTTCATACTTTGTATGCTTCAGACTGGGTGATAGGTAGATGTTCTGTGGGGGGGGGAGAGAGAGAGAGAGAGAGATAGATAGACAGACAGATAGATAGACAGATAGATGGATAGAGCCAGCCAGAGGAGGAGATGTACAGTCTTACTGTGATAGATCAAAGGCTAACACACTAGAAGAGCTGATGGAAAACTCAGTTCTTGGCTCAGACCTCACAGCTGGATTTGATTTGCTGCCTGATACACCGGGTAAAAGATTCCTTAAACAGGGCAGGAATCAAGAACAGAGAGAATAATAAAAGGAGAAATGCAAACAATTTAATCCATGACGAATCTACTCCATCAGTGTCAGTGTTGCAGTTAAACTATACCCCAGCCGCCAGTCTCCCTAACTGCGTGACGTTTAGTTATTATATTTTTGGGATTTGGGAAATTCCAAAGGAAACAAATGTGATTATTTGCAAGAATAACTCTACTTAAATAAATACATAAATGAATAAAGCTACTTAAATAAACTGATATCTGGCCAGCCTTGATACCTTCCTGTCATTACTGGACCACTTTTGGTCTAAATGTTGTTGACCAGTACCAGATGAGAGTTGGAACTCTGCTGATGGGCCATCTTTGGTCTGAGTGTGGTTGACCAGTACCAGATGAGAGTTGGAACTCTGCTGATGGGCCATCTTTGGTCTGAGTGTGGTTGACCAGTACCAGATGAGAGTTGGAACTCTGCTTATGAGCTATCTTTGGTCTGAGTGTGGTTGACCAGTACCAGATGAGAGTTGGAACTCTGCTGATGGGCCATCTTTGGTCTGAGTGTGGTTGACCAGTACCAGATGAGAGTTGGAACTCTGCTTATGAGCTATCTTTGGTCTGAGTGTGGTTAACCAGTACCAGGTGAGAGTTGGAACTCTGCTTATGGCCCCATGGCCCCATGGTAGGAAGAATGTGGAGGCTTTAACCTCAATAAACACAACTCCATGGAAATGCTGCTTACCACATTTGAGTAACAACAACTACTCAATCCATCACTGTGCAATTGAATTCAAAGAAGAAAAAAAAAGATATATTACTCTTACCTGAATAAGAGCAAATATATAGTTAATATTATTCAAAACCTAAATGGAGTTCACACTTTTAAGTGCAAACAGAGATTATGTCCTAGTCCTGGACTAAATCTCTATTGACAGTATAGGATTAGGCCTAATCTGGGTCTGGGAAACCAGCCTTAGATGGCAAATTCCCCAAATCCATTGAAGATTTGTTATAGTTCTAGGACTAGTTTTAACTGTGTCCTGCAAAGCACACCCCCTTAAATGGTATGGCTCAGATAGCGGACTAACTGCTGAACATACAGTAACTGCAAAATAACTATCTAACGGATTTCTCTGGATGAGCCAATATCACGCTTGGTAAATCCAAAAATAAGATCAAAACCTAGAAAAGGAACACACTATCCTGAAAGGCCACCTCCCCAAGAGCCCTGTGGTGGAGCGGGTTCACTGTTAACTCTGCCTGACTGGAATGAAAAACTCCATGCAACGCTGCTCACCTTAAAAAATCATCCGTTTAAATAATTAAATAACATTTCGATCAATAGACCTTCTTCAAAATGTACATTTGTGTAACAACTCTGACTGACCTTTGAATATCACCTACACTTAAATCTCAAGTGTGTTTTTCTGCTTCAAGTGTGTGTGTGTGTGTGTGTGTGTGTGTGTGTGTGTGTGTGTGCGTGTGTGTGTGTGTGTGTGTGTGTGTGTGTGTGTGTGTGTGTGTGTGTGTGTGTGTGTGTGTGTGTCTGTGCCTGTGCCTGTGTCTGTGCGTGTGCCGGTGTCTGTGCGTGTGCGTGTGCCTGTGCCTGTGGCTGTGCCTGTGTCTGTGCCTGTGCCTGTGCCTGTGCCTGTGCCTGTACCGGTGTCTGTGCCTGTGTCTGTGCCTGTGCCTGTGTCTGTGTCTGTGCCTGTGCCTGTGCGTGTGCGCGTGCGTGTGTGGTGTCTAACCTTTGAGTATGACCTCCAGTTCATCTCGTAGGATGTCGAAGGTGCTGTACCGGGAGCTGGTCTCTGGTATGATGTTCTTCTTCAGCCAGCCTCCACAGGAGTACTGGTAGAAGTTCTCACAGGGGTCCACACTGGCGTCCATGTTCTCTATCAAACGAGAGGCTGCAATGGGACACACACACACACGGCTGTGACACACACACACACACACACACACACATATATAGTACACACAAACAAACCACAGACCCACACACACATTTTTCTTGGATTTGAGGGGCTTAGAAAATCATGTCTGCTGTTCTTCTGCTTGGCCAGTGTCGGGGATTCAGCGAGGAGTTTTTTGGCAAGGGGTAGCGGCAAGAATTGAAGAATTTATGCAAGTTATTAATGTTTGGAAGCTCTTGTAGTTATTTAGCTTTGGTGCAGAACTAGTTGTTCTTCTTGTTGAATGTTGGTCTGTGCTTCTGATTTTTTCGCTTTCTGTCAATCACGTATTCTATGTCCTGGTACTTGTTATCGAACCCGGTAACATTCTTTCCTACTGATGTAGCTGAGGTTTCACAACTGGAGGTCAGGACTGCAGTCTTCTTTAAGTGTGTCCAGAGCGCCTGGCAAGGCCGGTGGTGGCTATGGGCAGGGGCGGGCTGGGCTCAGCCCCCCCAAACGTGTGTCTTATCTACACGTGCATCTTACCCATATTCGTGACATTCCTGGGGCGTGTTTGAATGTTTAATGTCATATTTGTATTTACTGTAGGTCCATATACTACGTCTATCCATTTTGCACTGCCCATAGCCACTGCGGGCCTTGCAGCTACGCCCTCCCCCGTCAGCCCACCCAAGGTGTTGATTTTGGCGCCGGGCCTAGCTCCAGGACCAGCTTCCAGAAGCTTCCAGAAGCTTTTTTTAAATGTTTTTATTTGACATGCAATCAACTTGTCAATCAATTGTTGGAATTTTTTATTTTTTTGCTCTAGTCACAGGGTCAGCCATAGTTGGCATCCCTGGAGCAGTTAGGGGTTAAGAGCCTTGCTCAAGGGCACATGCAGCTCCCTCCTGGGGCGGGGATCGAACCAGCGACCTTCCAAATGCTTGCTGGTTGTGAAGTGCCCTGGCCAGTTGTTCCACAAGTTGTTTCTTGTCTGTTGATAAACCTTTTTCAGTGGAGTTTTGTTTAATGTATTTAGACAGGTAGGTACAGATATCGATGTGTATTGGTATTACCATAGGCTTAAAGTATGTTTTAAAGATGCAATGCATAATATGCCTCTCTGACTGGGTGAGCAGTGTAGCAACAAGTAGAGGCAGCACTCAAAATAACTCTCTTGTAAAATGTTGTTAGATCATTGATGACAAAACATCAGGTGTGGGATCAAAGATGCCGAGTGAGAATTCACCTAAGCTAACACACACACACACACACACACACACACACACACACACACACACAAACAGGACTTACCTGACTGAGTGCAGTCCGCAGTGGTACAGACGTCATCTAAAAAAGGAAACAACAAAACAGATCAAACAAGGTTAATTGCAACCAACATTCTGAATGGTGCGATCATAAGCCGGTCAATGGTGCGATCATAAACTGGTCTCTTGTTGAACCAGATAAAGCTGATTGAGACTGTTACATCTCTTTGAGGTTGACCAACGAAGGATCGATTAGGCTGTTATTATTTCTTTCATCCTATTCCGTCCTTGGGAATTATTTCATAAGTGAGAAATGACTACAACGTGGTTTGTACTGTCGGAGACAGTCAAAGACGATACTGTATGCTCCGCATGTCCCTATCCCTCTAGTGATTTCTGAGTGGTTGGTAATTCAGGTAGAGAGTCTCAGAGACTGTGTTTCCCGCCGTCTGCTATGAAAGCAAACTCACACTTGAATACCTAATTCTATCTCCGATCGTTCGGTTGGCAAATTGCCCTCAAACAAGGTTTTCCTCATCCCCTGTCTTCTGAATAAAACTTCTGAGTTGACATGATATAATACGAGATGAGGATGCCTCAGACATCATGCATTACAGAAACATTGCCCCACATCTATTGGAAAGCCTCCTCCTACACTTAAAAACAATAAAAAACCAAGCCTATGTGCCACCCTCAATCACTACATATCTGTTTAATGAGTGTTGTAAAGCTGATAGCATCTATCTGGTAAACAGTTCAAACAGCACTTCAGTCAGTACCAGTCGGCTCCCTCTCAATGTCAATCATTTATCTAGAGTTTAGATCATTATCACCATGTTGCTTACACAGTCATATTCACTACCCTCCACACCCAGTGTTATAAAGCCTGCTCATGATCTTGTTTAATCATCCACATCCACCCTAATGCTGTAGTCAACAATATATAAACCGTGTGCTAAATAAATAAACTAAAGAGCCACCCACGGCCCTCTTTGCTAAGCTGCCTGGTCTTAAGCAGTGAGTGGATGACTCCCCCAACAGGCAAACTGTTTACGTAAATCTAAGGGCCTTTTCTTTTCTTATTTTTTCCAGTGTACACGTGTCCAGACTGTTCATATCTCTGAACATCAACGTGGTAGGCTCTAAGAGCCTCAAACACACCGGACGCCTGTGTAACTGGCGGAAAAAGCTGTGGCTCTTACCGTTGCGGCTTCCATACTGGAAGCGTGTCTTCTGTGGTTCTAACTGCGGAGCTGCCACTGCCAGCCCTATCTTTGCTTATCGAGTTTTGCCTGTAACGCACACGGCACGCGTAAAAAAATAGGCGAGAGTCCTAATCACCTAGATGGCGCGTTGCGGCAGCCAGAATGAGACACGCTTGAGACGCGCGCCTCACGCATAGGCTGCTCTAACCCGTTAACATGGGCGCAGAAATGAAACGCACACGCGCTGCTGAGGTTGACGCTTGCGGTGTGTTTGAGTTGGAAAGGAAGGGGATAGGTTCAAATGGAACTGGTCCACTGATAAAGACCTTTGCTATGCTAGGCCGTTCCCCTACATTCTTCTCCATGGCTCAGTGGTCAGCCCTTGTACCGGGTTTCTAAACACACAGCTCAGGAGGTCCGCCTCGTCAACCGGCTTTAAATCCTTCACCTATGCAGTGTTTCCCTGCAGTACCATGGTCTGGGAGAAGGTCATGGTCCACCGACGACAGTGGAGGTCTAGTTAACTTAAGTCAAAAAATTATAGCGCAACCTGTGGAGTTCCCCAGGGGTCCATTTTAGGACCGTTGCTTTTTAGCCTATACATGCTACCCCTCAGTTCTGTTATCAAGAAGCATAGCGTTAACTACCACAGCTATGCTGACGACACTCAGCTTTATATCTCAGTAACTCCCAACGACTACAAGATGATCGACCACCTGATAGATTGTATTGCCGATATTAATATTTGGATGACACAAAACTTTCTCCAACTCAATCAAGAAAAAACAGAGGTATTGATCATTGGCGAGAAAACTGGGAGAGAGAAATTATCTGCACACTTGAAAACACTAGCTCTTAACACTAAGTGTCAGGCCAGGAATCTTGGTGTCATAATTGACCCAGATCTAAATTTTGAAACTCATATTAATAACACTATTAAAACATCCTTCTACCATCTAAGAAACATCACTAAGGTACAATCATTTCTCTCCCAGGCAGACACTGAAAAATGAATGCATGCGTTTGTTACTAGTAGGCTAGATTACTGTAATGCTCTCCTGACAGGTCTCCCCAAAAAAATGATAAATAGACTACAAATGGTTCAAAATGCTGCTGCTCGTGTCCTTACTAGGACCAAACGGAGAGCGCACATCACACCTGTCTTGAGATCACTACACTGGCTCCCTGTCAGTCATAGAATAGACTTTAAGATCCTTTTACTAGTTTATAAATCACTTCACTGTGATGCACCCAATTACATGGTGGACATGCTCATAAGATACACACCAGCTAGACCCCTACGGTCTAGTGGCACGGAACTTTTAATAGTGCCAGAGGCTAGGACAAAGAGATTTGGAGGATCAGCTTTTAGCATATATGCTCCTAGATTGTGGAACACCCTACCTGAGGGCCTGAGGTTGTCTAAAACTCAGGACATTTTTAAGCGTGACCTCAAAACCTACTTATTCAATGTCGCCTTTTGATACTAAGGGAGACATTGGACATCATAGAACTAGGATCACTAGGCCATTACACCATACTCGTGTTTTTGAGATTTGTATTGACAGGAAAATGGACCCAGGTGCTGATGAGGCACTGTCAGCTCCAAATAGCACCTAGAGCAGTACTGGAACCGGTACAAGGGTGTACCAGGACCACCATCAGGTTGTATTGCTGTCATCTTTACTGTCTCTATTGTGTTGTTGCATCATAACTGTGCTTAAGTTTCTCTTTTGGCAGGACCTGTGACCATACTGGATGCAGAACGATGCAAATACAACACAAAATTTATGGACAGTGTGTACGCCGATAATATGCAAGGAATTTTTCCTGGATACATGGTGTACAGGTTTTTGCCCTTGCTTGCTTGCTTTGTGCCGGTGGTCCTGGCCTCCCCTGGACCGCTGGGTACTGGTAAGCAAACTGGCTAGTAGTCGCTCTATTGGTAGAGGGCTGCAAGGGAATTTTTTCCTGGCTACATAGTATACAGGTTTTTTACTTTTACCTGCTCGCGGCTCTGTCAGTATTGATTGATTGATTGACTGATTGACTGAACATTTTCATTGTGTGAAGCGCATTGAGTTACATCTTGTAAGAAATGCGCTATACAAATAAAATTTGATTTGATTTGATTTTGATTAACTTGATGCCATTAGCAGTGTCATGTTTCCTTGTGGAGCATTGACCCAGTGTTGCATTAATTACTTAGACCGTAATGCCGTAGTGGCCGCCCACCATAGTCTCATAACGAACCCTCCCCACCACCCCATTGACAAAAGACTTTCGAGGGTCCGAGGTCCACTCACCAGAGTCTCAAGAAATCCTGTGGGAAACACTGACTATGAAGACATTCATGGGAGGCACTCCATAATGGGGTGAGACTCATTTTTACGGCCACATTAGTGGGTTTTAACGTTTGTGAATGTATTTATTTAAGTATTCAGAAGCCTACTTTCAGTCTTGAAGTCAAACATCAGGGTGAGACCAATGCCTGAAGTATGACCCCAAACCACATCATCCCCGGCCCGATTATTACGCTAGTGAAAGACAGACTTGTCTTATCATCCACTTCATTTAATTCAATTAATCAGTTTTATTGGCATAAGATGTGTCATGCCACTCACTGCTCTTCTGGGTGGCGAAGAGGATGATGAGGGCCACGATGACGATGAAGAGCAGGGAGACGATGGTGGTCAGGCCGATCTCCAGTGAGGTCCAACGGGGCTTCTTGGCCAACTTTGGGGGGTTGCTTTCTGTCATGCTCAACTCTCCTCCTTCAGATGCTGGCTGTAACAACTCACCTTGGGAGATAAAGTGGGAGGAAAGGGGAGGGGGGATGGGTATTAACTCACCTTTAGGAGACAAATACATACCGAAAATACACTTCATAATAGGATTGGCGATATCCAGATTTTCATACCTTCCTGGCAA
>NC_137690.1:48229063-48231563 GCF_963989245.1 Nansenia antarctica | reverse complement strand
GGTCTCTCTCTCTCTCTTCTCTCTCCCGATCTCTCTCTCCTTCTCTCCCCTCTCTCTCCCCCCTCCCTCTCCTCCCCCCCTCCTCTCTCTCTTTGTTGGACTTGAGCGATACTTGACCACTTCCACGATCCTGGATTTTTTTTTGTAAAATGTCTAAGACTTTCTACAACATCATGCCATGTACATCAACAATAGATATTTGGTTAAACATGCCCTTATCCTTTAAGGCCCCACAATATGTTGCAGTGACTCAGGGTGTGTACATTTAGTATAATATAATGGTAACACACACACACACACACACACACGCACACACACACACGCGCACACACACACACACGCACACACACACACACACACACACACACACACACACACACAATGTACACAGGTAAGATGTGTTATGAATCCTTAGGCATGTATGATGTGTGTGTGTGTGTGTGTGTGTGTGTGTGCCTTTGCAGAGCTCAGAGCTGGTCAGGGCTGGACCCAGAGGAATGCTGTGTGATAGTTGTCATGGGTCAGAGCCACATAGCATGCCTGCAGAAGAGCCTGTTCCTGCCCTGGCACAGAGCTCACACTCCCCAACACCGATAACACACACACCACCAACAACAACAACACACCGACCTGAGAGAAAGGTGCGCATGCATGTGTGTGCGTGTGTGTGCGTGTGTGTGTGTGTGTGTGTGTGTGCGTGTGTGTGCGTGTGTGTGCGTGTGTGTGTGTGCGTGTGTGTGCGTGTGTGTGCGTGTGTGTGTGTGTGTGTGTGTGTGTATGTGTGTGCACATGTGTGTAGAAGCAGGCGTTCCAAAAAATCGGATATAGGCACTAAATCAGAACAAGGCATTACGACCTGCGGTGTAAATGCAGCTTAAGTCATTCATTTTCATTTTCCTTGCTGTTGTCCTTTGGTGGTTAAGACGGGGGTTTTCTGTTAAGTACTCTGTGTGATAAATATCAGTGTAAGAAGTGCAGTACCAGTATGATTGTTTTGTTTGTGTGGTTTCCACCCACAGGTCCATGTGAGGGTCCATCTGTAGAAATCTGACGTTCTGTTACACTCCCGCTGGGAGCCTGACAACACCAGCACACCACCACTGACATTCCTACACCGTTCTCTAGTACGCTTCTCTCCTCATCCTCCTCTCTCTCACTCTTTCTCTCTCTCTCTCTCTCTCTCTCTCTCTCTCTCTCTCTCTCTCTCTCTCTTTCTTCCTTTCTCTCTCTCTCACTCCATCTCCCTCTCATTCTCTCTCACCTTCTCCCTCTCATTCTCTCTCTATTTCTCCCTCTCCCTCTCTCTCTCTCTCCCTGTCTCTCTCTCTCTCTCTCTGATGACTGGGAGTGTAGGGGAGAGCAGTCTGATGGACAGACAGAGGAGAGGAGAAGTTGACATATGGGGTAGAGACAGGCAGGGATGTTTTTTGTTGTTGTTGTTTGCCCTTAGTTGCTATGAGCTTGTTTGTCTCAGACGCTGCCCGAGGAGGTGTGTGTGTGTGTGTGTGTGTGTGTGTGTGTGTGTGTGTGTGTGTGTGTGTGTGTGTGTGTGTGTGCTACAGGTCTGGTCTGAGAGAGACTCGCTGACCACTAAACCAGAGAAGAGAGAGAGAGAGAGAGAGAGAGAGAGAGAGAGAGAGAGAGAGAGAGAGAGAGAGAGAGAGAGAGAGAGAGAGAGAGAGAGAGAGAAAGAAGAATGCAAGGGACGTGGTGTAACTGAGAATAGATTACAGATGCAGACCTGGGTTCAAATAGTATTTGAATTCATCTCAAATACTTAGCTGTGCTTGATTGAGTTCGCCTGGCACAATGGAACCAATGGGATTGTCCCCATCTGACAGGGCAGGCAGACTCAAGCAAACGCATCCTTTCCGACCCAGATCTGAGGTAGATACAGAGTTCATTTCATCCCACACTCGGAACGAAGGCCTGCATTAGCTGCATACTCAGATCAGGATTCTGACCACTCACTGCGCAAAACGTCCTTGTCCCGTGTAAAGCCATCGCCCTCTAGTGGTTCAAAGAGAAACTGTATCAGTCCCATTTTTCTTTTCACCCCCTTATCTGCGCACCCCCTACAGCGAAACACCTCTCCTAGCGATTGTTCTTCGGAAAAACATTTTTCGAAACAGACCAGATAAGTTGAAAGGGGTCAAACTTGAACCATTCGGTTGGGTCATAGTGAAGATCCCCCCGCTGAGATTTTTGACCCAGTTTTCCCTAAACATTTCTGCTTATGATTAATATTCTTTTGAAGCGCACAGCCAAATGACTTCTTAAAAGAGCAAGTCAATACTTCCACAGCTGTGTGTGTGTTTTGGAAAAGACTCCCATTGGTAACAGTCTGTCAGCTTGGGAGATTTCTTGAAAAATCTTGGCAGGGCCCGGAGGCGATGGGAGGATGACAGCCTAAATGCTCGCCAGCATGTCAAACACAAGAGACCTCTGTACTTTGTGCTCAGGCCACAGGAGGTCCCATCACACTCTGTTTGCTTTGTAT
>NC_137690.1:48214063-48221563 GCF_963989245.1 Nansenia antarctica | reverse complement strand
TTTTCAATCCAGCAGCTGCCATCAATCCGTCCAGACTGTCCAGGGCCCAGAACCTAGGTCTTTGCTGTGTTCAGGGCCTGGATGGCCCTGGGGTAGAAGCTGTGCTTCAGTCTGTTTGTCCTTGCGGCCATGGTCCTGTACCGCCTTTTCGAGGGCAGCCGGGCAAAGTGTTCGTACCCAGGGTGGGTTGGGTCTCTGGAGATCTTGGAGGCCTTCCTGAGACAGCGTGTGTTGTACAGCTCTTCCAGAGAGGGGAGGGGGGCGCCGGTGATCTTCTGGGCTGTTCTCACGACTCTCTGTAGCGCATTTCTCTCCGCGGTTGTGCAGCTGGAGAACCAGTTGCAGATGCCGTAGGTGAGGATGCTCTCCACTCCGCCGCGGTAGAAGGCCACCAGTATCTCCTGCTTGTTGTGTTCCTTCCTGAGGACTCTCAGGAAGTAGAGCCGCTGTTGTGCCTTCTTGATGGTGGCTGCTGTGTTGTTCTTCCAGGACAGGTCATCCTGTATGTGCACCCCCAGGAATCGGAGGGCTGAGACTCTCTCCACGCTCTCTCCGTCGATGAGCAGGGGCTGGACCTCAGATTTTTTCCTCCTGAAGTCCACGATGTTTTCCTGGGTCTTTGACTTGTTCAGCAGCAGGTTGTTAACCTTGCACAGCTTGCTCAGCTGCTCTACCTCATCCCTGTACGCCGCCTCGCCCCCCCCCCCCCCCCCCCCGAGATGCAGCCCACCACGGTGGTGTCGTCTGCAAACTTTACGATGGAGTTGCTGGGGTGGACGGGGGTGAAGTCGTAGGTGTAGAGGTTGTAGAGGATGGGGCTTAGCACGCACCCCTGGGGGGACCCAGTGCTGAGTCTGAGGGCTGTGGAGGTGTGGGAGCCCACCCGCACCCTCTGGGAGTGATTTGGCAGTATAGTAGAGGCTGTTAGACAAAAAAATAGCGCGTTGCCTTCAGTTCATGCAACAAATGTCCCCTTTGGCATGGAAGTACCTTAGGGTCATAGAAACACTTTTATCCAAAGACACAAGGGAGATCTGCTTTTTTTTCAAGATGGCCGCCAACAATACTGTACATCAGAGCCCATTGACAATTACCATACCCCATATATTTCCTACTGTTATAGCTATAATGACAAATTTGGTGTCAAACTGTACATTTGTGGGGTCAGGGAATCCAATTAAATAGGTTTCAAGGATGAAAACCCAATAGTTTTCTTCTTACCATGGCAATCTGGGGTAAAATATGCAAATTTCATTAAAACAAAACACTAAACGCCATGCTTTCAAAACTCCACTCCTAGAAATAACAAACAATGGCACATGTACAATGTTGTAGTTGTTTAAATAAACAGGTTGCAATGTACATGTTTTAAGCAGATTTTGCATGTAGTTCACCACTGTGGGAGCATGAACCATTACATCCGCAGAGAGACATGCAGGGTTGCCTCTGTAGACAGAATTTACATGGTGGTTTACAGTTTGTCTTGCAGTTGCAAATGACAAGTTCTGGCAAGTCCCTAGAAATAGTGGGTATGGTGGTGTAGACTGGCGTTGGTGCAGAGTGTGGGGAATCCTGCTGCCATCCCCATTGAGTGGGTGAGACTGCATGCTCTCTCACAAGCATGTTGCCCCACACATGTCCACTCTAAAGAGAAACACACGATTAGTGATACACAAATGAAAATACACAGACCTATTTTATTCTCAGTTTTTCACCCTTATGAGAAGCTGTCTTACCTGATGAGCTACTCGGAGGAGGTGCTGATGGAGTGCATCACTGCTTGGTGGCATGTGTTCAAAGTCTCTTCCTTTGTAGAAGAAGAGGGAGAGACGGGCGGCGTCCACAGTGGTGACACTTTCCCTGGATTCACCATACATCATCATTACAAATCTCTGGAACCTGGGTGTATGGCTTTTGATCAGGTCAGTGGTGGGATTGGGGCCAGAGAGCAGCTGAAGAGGCAAGGTCAGCTCGGGCATGGACTGCCACACAGACCAGGCTGTCTTCTTGCCTTTTCCCACGAATGCTGACGTAGTGTCGCATCCTGTTAGTGCATGAAATGCTGGGAGTGCCATTGCCTTGGCTGGTCCATGACTATGCACAATGGCATGTGCTGGAATGTACCTGGTAATGGAGTAATACATTAGTTATTAATTGGCCTAATGAAAGAAGAGCTAATAACAAACACACATTACTGAAATCACTGCTACAGCCAGCACCACAACATCACTGTCACTGCTGCGGACAAGGACACAGCGATGTCCAGCGAGGGTAGCTGCAGACACATGAAGAAATATCCGGGTATCAGCTTCTTCATGTGTGCATGGGGCGAGCGCATCTGTGTCAATGTCAGCTGGTGAGGTGACACAATCCCCCAGTATAGTAGTGAAGAGCTCCTTGCCCTAGAATGAGAGAGAGAATGTAATTGAGAATCTGCCGGTGAAGTCCAATAGATGACTACAGCATGTAATAGAGCATTGCTTAAGTGCATATATACATATATGGCAATACCTGTGGAAGTGTCATGAGCTTCAAGCTTTGAGCCAGCTCTATGAACAGCTCCTGCTTGTTTAAATCCACACGTAGGAAGGCAGCCCAGTTGCCGGGAACTTTGGTCGAGAGAATAACCTTCCTTCTTGCACCGGTGCCTCTTTGTTCTCGAGTTCCTGACTTCAGACTTGTCTTGGAGTACACATCCCAGACAATGTCAACACGGTCATTTGTCTCAAACCATGAAAGGATGTACGGTGCAAACACTTCTGTAAAGTAGTGTCCAATGGTCACGGCACTTCCAGGACGAAGCATTTGGACAAGCACAGCACCATCCAGCACAGCTGCAGTTGTCACTGGTCTGTGGTTTTCCAGATCTCCGGGAACAATGCAATCTAGAATCTCACTCTTGGCTCCATGATGCATTTGTCCTTTCCGAGTGAGTGAAGGTGGATGGGGAGAACTTTCATGAGAGAAAACTGCCTCATTGATTTTGCGACCAGAATGAACAGCCAACAAAAGTTGGGTCACTTTTGCTTGTTGGTCCTTCACAATAGCCACTTCCGATTTGTTGTGTGGTTGGGAAGGTGGAGCCTTGAACATTTTCAGCTTGGTGTGTGGTATGGGAGCAGTGAATGCCTCTCCTTGGGACCTGACCCGCTTATCCACAAACACTGTATATCGCTTAATTCCGATGTCCTTCACCTCCCTTAAATTGTCGACCACATACAGGGGCATGATGACTGACTCATCCAAGTCTAGCAGATACCCACTGTCCTCCAGGAAGGGGTTTCCCAGGTCCTCAAAGGCATCCACCAGTGCCAGCACATCATTCTAGAAAAAAATAAAAATAAATACTAATCATGAACATCAAAACTACTGCAAATCAAGACTACCTGCCAATTTGAAAATTACCTTGTAGTCACCTTGAAATGTTGGATACTGTTCATGGTGCCTCTGTTCTTCTGACTTCTTTGTACCCTCAAATTCCCTGACTAGGCGTGCCAGCTCAGGGCTAACAATCTGCTCTCGGCGAACTGTGTCTGGGTCATCCAGGTTCTCTATGACCCCACCATGATTCTTCAGCCAATCAATTAGTTGCTCATGCATCTGGTCATGAGGGATCATGGAGAATGCTCGCCTTGACTTCTGCCCCATGAAGTGACCACTTTGGAACTCCACAAACAGAACAGGATGTCGTTCTTCTAGTGTAGCTATATCACGGAGATGGATGGGCAGGTTCCGGGCATAGTGGGTATGATCCAGTGCAAATACCCATGGCATCAAAGAATCAAGTGTCTCCATGTAGAGGGAGAAGTCTGCTGAGCGACAGGACTTGACAAACTGAAACAAAAAGTACTTTATATTAAACACTAGGAAAATGTGGAAGAGCTGTACTCTTGACTAAAAAATATAAGAGTTGGTTAAAGGAGTGAATGTGACGTGAACATGTCTTACCTGAAGAATGAGAAGATCCAGCTCCATGGACTTGAACCAGTAATCTGCTTGGGGCTGTGAGGCACACTGCATCTTGAGCCATTCATCAAAGGGCAGAGGGATGAGGCCGCTTATCTCTCCATTGTCATTTGTTGCCTTCTCCACGTATTGATCATATGCCTGCTTCATGAGCACATAGAGAGCAGCTACAGACACCTGATGCATGTACCGGGTTCTGCAGATGTGATGAACACCAATGAAGGACTGAGCTTTGCCACTAGTTGAGATACCACTGTTGGTAAGCACTGTGGTCCACCCGCTGCCTTCCAGCCAGTCTCCAGACACACTCCACAGCATCTTCTCCGTATGCATTGGCCCCAATGTTACCAGGAAAGAGTCCTCACCAAGCTCTGTCTGGGGGAACTTCCACTGAAGTTTCTTGGCCAAGGTGAACAGTGGTTGATCAGCTACCATGACTGGTGTCTGACCTGGATTTAGATAGTTGATTGCTTGGCGGAGGACATTCATTGCATGCCAAGCCATAGTGGGGCTGGTAGAGGACTCTGTAAACAGTGGCAACATGTACGACTTGGATGGAGGGGATGAAGTAGGCTCTGTGATGCTGGCATGAAATGCAGCCCATGAGATCCATTCTCCAGGTTCAAGGTTCTCTTTCCCTAGAAGGTTTCTGACTCTCTATCTGTGCTGTATATTTTCAAGCGGTGATATGACACACATAGTCCTCGATTATGCATGGCCTCCACCAGATGTCTGCTGCCAGTTTGTAGGTGTAGTTTCATCGCCAGATATAGAGATGCTGGCGTTTCCTTCTCTTTTTTATGAAGGTGAACAGTGGTTGATCAGCTACCATGACTGGTGTCTGACCTGGATTTAGATAGTTGATTGCTTGGCGGAGGACATTCATTGCATGCCAAGCCATAGTGGGGCTGGTAGAGGACTCTGTAAACAGTGGCAACATGTACGACTTGGATGGAGGGGATGAAGTAGGCTCTGTGATGCTGGCATGAAATGCAGCCCATGAGATCCATTCTCCAGGTTCAAGGTTCTCTTTCCCTAGAAGGTTTCTGACTCTCTATCTGTGCTGTATATTTTCAAGCGGTGATATGACACACATAGTCCTCGATTATGCATGGCCTCCACCAGATGTCTGCTGCCAGTTTGTAGGTGTAGTTTCATCGCCAGATATAGAGATGCTGGCGTTTCCTTCTCTTTTTTATGACGAGAAGCACTGTCAGGTTTCTTGGATCTGTGTTTTACAGTGTTGAAAATTATTTGCTGCCCAATGGATGTTGCAACCTGGGACTTCTCAGGTCCAGGAGGTGGCTGTTCAATACCTTATCCATCAAGAAGCATGTGGAGGAATGATGTTAACATGGGAGGGACTGAATCTGCTTCACAGAAGTTTGAGAAGGAACCTGTAAAAGCCTGCTTCATGGGGAGATACTCTTGCCGGAGGATTTTGGCTGCGTTGAAGATGATGGATACATTGTTGCATATGTTTTTCTTCATGTCCAAAACAGCAGTGTTCAGGTCATCATCAAAAACCAGGGACCAGGCGTGATTTGTTTGTACTGATTTGATGTCTGGAATCAGGCGCTCAATATCCTTCCGAAGGTGTGTGGTGTTGCATTTGATGGATGGAAAGCCCAGAGCAGCAATGCGCTGGTCATAGAGGGCTATCAAGTCGGACATAGCCAGTGACTCACCTGAGCAACGATAATTTTCAATGAATTCGAGCAACTCATTGAGTACACATTCTTTGTTGATCTGAGCTGCATTACTTTCAGTGTTACATTCAACATTTTCTGCTTTTTTTCTATAGAGCTTCTGCAGGCATGAACAATGATAGACAGCATCAATTGCCACCATGTCACCAGCAGCTAGTTTAGCCAATAGATGTGTGTCACCCACGATCTGAGCACATTCTTTCACTTTTTTATCCAAGCCAAGGGTGGCAGCCCTCCTCGGTTGCTTTTTGTTGCCTACTTCACCACAGAAGAGACACGGTGTGTTGACTGGTTCACATGATGATGTTGAGGGTGTGGGTAAAGCCGGTGTAGTGAATTTGACACCACTTATGCGTTGTGTCTTTACTGGGCTCACAGACTCTTCATAACGTTTTCTTTTTTTGCTCTCTAGTAGAGGCTGTTAACAACTTTTGACTTCAGTTCATGCAACAAATGTCCCCTTTGGCATGGAAGTACCTTAGGGTCATAGAAAAACTTTTATCCAAAGACACAAGTGAGATCTGCTTTTTTTTCAAAATGGCCGCCAACAATACATCAGAGCCCATTGGCAATTACCACACCCCATATACAGTATGTCCTACTGTTATAGCTATAATGACACATTTGGTGTCAAACTGTACATTTGTGGGGTCAGGGAATCCAATTAAATAGGTTTCAATGATGAAAACCCAATAGTTTTCTTCTTACCATGGCAATCTGGGGTAAAATATGCCATTTTCATTGAAAATGTAGTGTCATCATGGTGAATTTCCAAGTCTTTTATTTTAAATTGTTTTAAGAGGTCCAACTACTTGTATAATGTTACATGTGTCCTTAAGTAGCATTATATTTAGACCAATCAGGTGCAGCCAAGTCAACACATCCAATGTGCACCAGTGGCTGTGACAGTTCCAGATGTTTCCAGATGTGACAAGCATTTTTAGATGACAGAAACGAAATTTGAGATGAACACATGAGGTTGGTATAACTTTATTATTGATTACAAACCTTTCTAATGTTAGCTAACTAGCTATAGCTAGTAGTAGTATAGGTAGTTGTATTATTAGATTGAAATATGCACCTGTTGCTAACTACATACAGTGCCTTGCAAAAGTATTCACCCCCCTTGGCTTTTTACCTATTTTATTACATTACAACCTGTAATTTAAACATTTTTTTAATCAGAATTTTATTTGATGAATCTGCACAAAATAGTGTGAGTTTTTAAATGAAATGAGAAATATATATAAAAAAAGAATTTAAAAAAAATAAAGAACTGAAAATTGGCATGTGCATATGTATTCACCCCCTTTGTTATGAAGCCCCTAAAAACCTCTGGTGCAACCAATTACCTTCAGAAGTCACATAATTAGTTAAATGAAGTCTACCTGTGTGCAATCTAAGTGTCACATGTTCTGTCAGTATATACACACCTTTTCTGAAAGGCCCCAGAGGCTGCAACACCTAAGCAAGAGGCACCACCAACCAAACACGGCCATGAAGACCAAGGAACTCTCCAAATAAGTCTGGGACAAAGTTGTTGAGAAGTACAAGTCAGTCACTTATCAGTGTATATTATACACTAATCATTTATTTCTAAATAAACAGGATTGTACATCTCGTAAATGTGAATCGTGCTCCTTATAGGAAGGCTGTGCCTGACGCTTCCATAGGGTGCTCTACTCAAAGCGGCATAATAGTGTTTTTTTTTTGTTATGCTTGTTGTAAATGAAAGTTCTATGATGCATTGAAATGACATTAAACTACGATAATACGATGGTTATCATAATTTTTCAAATCTTTATTAATAAGTAATTACAGAAAA
>NC_137690.1:48204063-48209063 GCF_963989245.1 Nansenia antarctica | reverse complement strand
CTTCTCCATGATACTGGCGGTGGTCCGGGTTATGCTATGGATGCCGATGATGGTGTGTAAGCTAATAAGTCAGTGTAACGGCCTGTGTGGATGTAGATAATCACTATGTTTTACAGGAAAGGAATAGGCACAAGCCTATATCTCATAAACAAATACTAAACTATTTCAAAATGTTCATAGCCTATAACAGAAGCCTGAAAAATATGAATCTAAAGTTTGGGCTCTTTTGGTCGGAAGGCCTATGCCTTTACAGTATAACACCATTTAACTTTTTCTGTCCAACAAGAGAGATAAACCCAAACATATATAGGTCACGAATTCAGCATTTGGTTCGTTCGCAGATTCTGGTGCTCGTGCGCCATGCCGCGGACGCGCGCAGCTCGTGCTTGGAGACCGTGAGCTTCTTCCTGACCCTGCTCGCCCCCGCGGTCACGCCGGTGTTCGTGCTCTCCGAGCGCTGGATCCACCTTCCGTGCGGCTGCTTCATCAACTGCAGAAGGGATGAGACCTCCGGTAGGCTACAACACCCTCCGGTGTTACTCTATAACTCCCTCCGGTGTCACTCTATGGCCCTATCCGTTTACCCCGTGGCGCAGAGCATGACAGAAAACAAGGTCACCACCAAGCAGACACTTTTATCAAGCCGGCAGCTCTAACCTATTGAAATCATTCATGTTCAACTGCACCATTGATATAGTATACAGTGCCTTCAAATGTCCTCACCCCTAATAATAATAATAATAATAATAATAATAATAATAATAATAATAATAATAATAATAATAATAATAATAATAATAATAATAATAATAATAATGTAACGATCCTGTATGAGGCCCGTTAACAGCTCCACCAAGGGAGTTAACTCTCTTGGTATAGTGGTTAGCGCGGCCGTCGGTTATGCGGGAGATCGGGGTTCGATTCCCGCATGGGGCGAGTTACACTACCAAGTCTCCGTTCGCTACACTGGTGTCAGAAAGTTGGGATGGAAGGAAGGCCATCGGAGAGGCGTGTCCACGTGAGGGACTTGACATAGTGAAACGTGAGGGCACGCTCTCCCGAACGGTGAGGATAGTGTAACGATCCTGTATGAGGCCCGTTAACAGCTCCTCCAAGGGAGTTAACTCTCTTGGTCTAATGGTTAGCGCGGCCGTCGGTTATCTGGGAGGTCGGGGTTCGACTCCCGCATGGGGCGAGTTACACTAGAAGATTCCCGTTCGCTACAATAATAATAACAAGGTCGCTTTACAGAGATACAGGAAAGAAAACAAAAACAGTCAGACAAACCAAAGCAACAACAGAACTAGAGGCCAGCCTTGGTGAACAGGTGGGACTTGAGGACCCCTGGACTATTTGTGTAACAGATACTTATTGACTGAAGACATATTCAGCTTTTCATTTTTAATTAATTAATAAACATTTCTAAAAAAAGAATTTCCACTTTGACATTATAGGATATTTTGTGTTGATCAGTGACCCCCAAAAAAATCAATTAGGCCTAAATCTGTTTTAAGGTTAGCTTGTGACCCAGCAAAATGTGGGGGGAAAGTCCAGAGGGGTGAATATTTACTGAAGGCACTGTAGGCCTACTAGATGTGATCGAATAAATAACATTTTGAAATCAACCAACTTACTTTGTTATCCCAATGTTTCCTATTTCCAGTCTATCCTACGCTAATAGATAGTAGTATTACAGTTGTTCTGAATACAGGCTTACAAACAAACAATTAACAAACAATCCTTATTTTCATTACACTCTTCCCCAGAGATGAAAAGGAAGTTAGAGTTCAACCTCTCCTTTCAGCAAGGCTACGGGATATACAAGATCTCCCACGCCACCAAATCCCACCACAGCCAGACCGTCGAGAAACCCTCTTACCACAACCTCTTCAACTGCGGCTTCACCGAAAACCGCGGGCTCCACGTGCTGGAGAGCGCCGCCGTCTCCAGCCTGCAGGCCGAGCTCGATTTCATCACCACGGCGACGGCGACGGACAGCTCCTCGCCGGCCGACCTGCTCCTGGAGGCGGAGGCCGGAGGCGGGGAGGCGCTGGCGGACGACTGCGTCCCGTTCCCTCACGTGAACCACCACCGCCGCCACGTAGACAAGGACGACGACGGCTGCGGCTCCTGCTGCGGGGCTTCCCCCCCGCCCTCCCCCGCGGGGGGGGGACGCCCCCGGGACGGCGAGAACCACCACCTCACCGACACGTCGTCCGTGTTTGAGGGTCCGGAGAGGAGGCTGTCGCACGAGGAGGGTCGGAAGATCGAGCTGACCGACTGGGAGTGGTGCCGGAGTAAGTCGGAGAGGACACCCAGACAGGTGAGAAGCAACCGTGTGGAGGGCCTGGGGGGGAAGACCAGGGGGGCTGGTGGTGTGGCTATACCCTGGATGTCACATCAAATCAAATCAGATCAAATGCATGTAGTGTAAGGGTGCAGTGTAAGTAGCAGTCTCAGCAGACCTGAGGTACAAGTTCCTACAAGGTGTCACCTCCCCCCGTAGTGCCTTACAGTCCCGTGCCTCTAATCACACGCCGGCTTCTGCAATGCGCATCCAACGAGGACGTCTGCATTCACTGGTGCAGCAGGCGTTTCCTACGCCTGACTACCAAACGTTTCATCTTTAGTGTGATGGCTTTCAATTTAGACACTCGTTTTTATCCTTTCTATTCCATGATCAAGTCCAACATATTGAGTAATATAATATTGAATGACTTTACTCTCTCCAAGACTGCACAGTATTCACAGTCAGGGGGTAGGGCTGTCCCAAACGACTATTTTTCTAACGATTAATCTAGCGATTATTTTTTCGGTTAGTCGATTACTCTAACGACTAATTTAACGATTAGTCTAACGATATTTTTTTTTACTGTTCGATTAATGTATCACTTAATTTCCCCCAAAATAATGGCTGTATTGTCTCTCTCTGTTTAACAGTGTCTTTATAAAGCACTCTGGGTAATAGCTGCTGCTCTTATAAAACAAAGCAGCGTGTGACATGCACATTACTCAGACGGCCGCCCCTTTAAATGATCAGCTGATGTATGGGGGCTGTCTGTGGGCCCGCAATTAAACACAGACACCTTTAATTCGGCGACCTGCTACTACTACTACTACTACTACTACTACTACTACTACTACTACTACTACTACTACTACTACTACTACTACTACTACTACTACTACTACTACTACTACTACTACTACTACTACTACTACTACTACTACTACTACTACTACTACTACTACTACTACTACTACTACTACTACTACTACTACTACTACTACTACTACTACTACTACTACTACTACTACTACTACTACTACTACTACTACTACTACTACTACTACTACTACTACTACTACTACTACTACTACTACTACTACTACTACTACTACTACTACTACTACTACTACTACTACTACTACTACTACTACTACTACTACTACTACTACTACTACTACTACTACTACTACTACTACTACTACTACTACTACTACTACTACTACTACTACTACTACTACTACTACTACTACTACTACTACTACTACTACTACTACTACTACTACTACTACTACTACTACTACTACTACTACTACTACTACTACTACTACTACTACTACTACTACTACTACTACTACTACTACTACTACTACTACTACTACTACTACTACTACTACTACTACTACTACTACTACTACTACTACTACTACTACTACTACTACTACTACTACTACTACTACTACTACTACTACTACTACTACTACTACTACTACTACTACTACTACTACTACTACTACTACTACTACTACTACTACTACTACTACTACTACTACTACTACTACTACTACTACTACTACTACTACTACTACTACTACTACTACTACTACTACTACTACTACTACTACTACTACTACTACTACTACTACTACTACTACTACTACTACTACTACTACTACTACTACTACTGTAACTGCCTCTGTCAAACAGCCCCAGACACAGGGCAGACTCACTGCTATGTTTAGCCAACTTGAATGCCAACATGGCCATCAGGGTTTTTCCTGGCTCAAAATGAGGCGGAGGTGGTACCAGTGGTGTTTGACATCGGGGGGGACCCATGAAGCAGGGCTGTCTGGGGGTCCTTAAACATCAAACACTTAATTTCTTGCATTCTGGTGAATTGATATGCACCAATTTATTTGTGCCCTTTCTGCATCAATTTATGGTGGAAATGTCATTATTTATGTAAAGGAAAACACAATATTCAGGCACCAGATGACCATTCAAAATATAATGTAATATAATGCAATATAAGGCTCTCAGGCATTCTGTACTTTCAAATATGTATTCTCCTTGAGCAGTCAACATACTATCAGCTATTTCGCTAGCAAAAACGAAAGCTAACTTATTTGCGAAACAGGGCCCCCGCCACCACGTCGGCGCAGTGCCGCAATTGCAGCTAGAATTATTATTTTTGCGACGCACATTACGCAAGTCGACGTATTGACGTAGTCGATTACGTCGACGCGTCGTCCCAGCCCTATCAGGGGGTAAGCCATAAAAGTTTAGTCATTTGGGGGCATTTGGAAGTAACCGCTCCATGAAATGGATGCCCTGTTCCATTTGCCATTCTTCGCTGTGTTTACTCTCTGTGACGCAAATGAAATGAGCCCTATCTGCTGTTTCATTATACACCTGTTGTTGCCAGTCTGCTCAGCCTGATAGCTTCTAATTGTGAGTTTTAAAAGCCTGTGCTTGGCCTTGGTGGGTGTGTGTGTGTGTGTGTGGGTGTGTGTTTCAAGGCTGGATCTGAATGGCTAATGTGAAAGGTGTGAGGGTCAAATACATAATTTGACATAAATGCATTGATTTGAGTGACACTGTGATTTACTGTTGACCTTCATCCAACAGTGTTCATCGTCTCAAATCAGAATTATTATCATCCTGAAATAAGTGTGGAAAGCTAGAGTAGAGTTAATAGCATGGGTGTTGATAG